>NW_015152195.1:0-4008 GCF_000732505.1 Cyprinodon variegatus
AGACCAATATGTTAAACGAACCACCAAAAATAACTACTATAATTTGAGTTATTTTTATTTTTATTAGATTATCATGATTTACTCCTTTGGGAATCTTTTCTGGATGGAGTAATGAGTTGATAACAGCAGAAAAACTGCAGAGGTGTGTTGAACTATGACACATTTGAAATGGGGATATTTGGTGAAGTAATCAAAGGTCCATCCATCAGAGAAGTTCAACAAGTCAGTGGCGTCTGCTGCTGTACTTAACACATGTAGCCTGTGCAGCGTTGGGAGGTGATGGCGACCAGAGCTGAAGACATGTTCAGACATGACTGACCTCAGGCAGCAACGGCTCAGCCTGAAGATTAAAACCTGTTCTCCCTTCCAGCTCTGCCTGATCAAGAGCTTTGAAGCTTCACCTCCAACTCACTGATTAAATCCCTCAGTCAGTTTGGAGTCTTTAGACCAGCCCCCTGAGGTCTGTTCATCCATGTTCAGGGGAAGGAGAGGGGGCGGGGGGCACTCTGGGGGGGCAATGGTGGCGATGGGACTTTTTGCAGAGGACTCTGCATTCATCCATCATCCATCCATCCTTCATCCATCCATCATTCATGCATCATCCATGCATCCACCCATCAATCTATCATTTATCCATCCATCTATCATCATCCATCAATCCTTCATCCATCATTCATCCATCATCCATCCATCCATCATCCATCCATCCACCCATCAATCTATCATTTATCTATCCATCTATCATTTATCCATCCATCTATCCTCATCCATCCATCCATCCATCATCCATCCATCTATCCTCATCCATCCATCCATCCATCCATCATCCATTCATCTTTTCCTGGATGGATAAATTGAACTGTTAATACTAGGGACGCATGATAAATCGATATTGGCATCGGGTATCGGCTGTTATTCCTCTTTTTTAAATACATTTTTCTACTGATTAATGCTAAATGCATTAAATCACTTTAAACATATTAGTTTGAGGTGTAAATAATGATCCACTGATCATTTCTTGCTGACTGGACTTTCCCTTTAAAGACTTCGTCTGATTGATCTCTGCTCAGTGGAAGAACCGGAAAGAGAAAAAAGCTTCAAGGTGGAAACTCACAGCTTCACGTAACAATAAGTGGAATAAAGTTTAGCATTTCTGTCAGATCATTTACTGCATCTTCCATAATAAACCCCAAACTATTAACAACGCTAAAAAGTGAGATATAAAGTATGAATGGAAGGCTTTGATCCATACATCCGTTTTCTGAGAGGAATACAATGTTGGACGCAGTTGGCATAGATCCACCGATAACCGTGGTCCTTTCACAGCCAATAATGGTCAATAATAAAGTCCATCCAGTTTAGGAGGAAGCTGAGACTCTTTCAAGGGAAGGTTCAAATTTATTTAACGTCCTCAGACTGAAAGATAGACTCAGACTGAGGCCACCTCAGTACACACACACACACACACACACACACACACACACACACACACACACACACACACACACACACACACACACACACACACACACACACACACACTTCCTTGGAACTATCCCACCGCCTACATAAAGAACTTTCTCACACACCAACATTTGGTTATTCCCCAAAATAAAAAAATAAAAACACTTCAATTTATCAAGAACATAAATTTTATCCAGATAAACACTCAGAGCAGGTCTGCCGCTCACGGCATGAAGGAGGCTGATTGAAATCATCCTTATCCCTCCATCCTTGTCTAGAGTCGGGAGGCAGCAGCTTTCTGTCATCCACATCTAAACTCCATAACTTACCTCCAGCATTCAGACTGGAAAAAGACGTCAAAGCAATCTCCCCATTTAGGCAGAGGAAAGACACTCTAAATATTTTATCTCTTAAATAGGCCAAGGATAAATATGGTTCCACACTAGTTTTACGTCTATCGGTGAAGCGAGCGCCGGTCACTAACGAGAATTCCTCTAAACATCAAACTTCTCAGGATTTCTTTGTAGCTCATCCCCATCCTGAAATAAAACTCCACCAGCTTCTCTCTGGGCGTCACCTTTTGTTCCTTTCAGACGGTCTGCTGTGAAGATTATCCTTTAGCACCGTGTCCAAGCGTTACATAGATTTGTTGCCACAAATGAGTGTTTGGTCGGTTCTGGGGCTCCGTAGGGGAGGAGTTGTTACTCTGATGAATGATTAGCTAAAGTGTAGAAAAGTGATCCTAGATGACTTTGGGTCTTTTGAATATCTAGCTATCCAAGATCAATGCCCTGATGGAGGCATGGCTGGGAATGTTTACAGGCCTCCGAAGACCAAAATACTTTTAATGATTTCAATGAATTTTTATCTGTGGTTTGTGTTAAACACGTTTAATGTTCATGTTGACAACCTGAAGACAGAGGAGCAAAAGAACTGGTGTGACTCGATGCAATCAGCTGGTTTTCCTTGCATAGAAAACTTGATCTGGTTGATCTGGATCTATAAATTGACCAGAGGTGAAATGTGAAATAAACTACAGTGAAAGAGAAATTGAACTGAAGGGTAGAAGCTGCCATAACGTCACTCCTGCAGCGCCGTCAGTTTCAAGCTTGCTCTTCTCCGTTGGCCCCTCCCAGTCCCACCAGTTGGAAGAACCAGTGGAGCAAGTTCTATCAGGACCATCACCTGCAGAGCAACCACCACCCTCTGACCTACTTACGATCCACAAAAGCCCTCAGCAGCACCTGGGTCCCTCAGGAAGCAGCTGTGCCCCCCCCGGTGGACCTGGCTCATTAAAATACCGGATGTTTGTTGCATCTGCTGGGAGGCCGACGCCTCAGAAGCTGCTGAGTCAGCAACGTCACGCCGTTTCCAAGTACCTGGCTTTTCAGGAACCGGTGTCTGTTTCCCTTTAACTGGTTCCTTTTTCAGGTGTGGCACCAACAAGGCAGCTGTAATGGTCCAGAACATGTTTATGTGCGCCTGAGAGGAGAAGAACCTTTAACCTCAGTCTGCCTTTCTCTGAGCAGATTAAGTATTTGTTTTCTGTTAGAGGATCAGGAATCCCCCGGATGGCGGTTGGGATGGACCCCCCCGGGGCTGAACACCTCCCTTCCAGATGTGATCGATACACTGACCATCTTCAGTGCTCCAGACTCACTGAAGAGTTTCCAGAAAAGTCTCATTGGCTGCAAAAAACAAGTTCAAAAGATGATCCAACGCGACCTTCACCGCCAGCTCAGGCAGGAAGTCAGCAGCCAGACCCCAGAAGTAACCACAGCGAGTTTCATCACCACAAACTGCTGCAGGTTTTTCTGAGCCACATAAAGGAGAGTCTAAGCTCAGCTATGGTCTGATCATCAGGACTGAAATTTAGCGTTAGCTTAGCTTGACCACCTGTAGCCATAGCAACACCATGTCAGAAGAAAGTGACCAAAGAAAGATGTTTCTATTGAAATGACTGCAAAGCCAATATCGTAGAATAAAACCCAGAACCATCCAGCGTGGTGTGTGATGATCCACCCCCAGCAGGTGATGGAACCAATTTGGACATTTCATAAACCCCCCCCCCCCCCATTTAGAAACTAGATGCTCAGAGACGGGGTTGAGAGCAGCCTGAGCTGCAGCCGATCATCTGCTGCATGTTTAGGTTTCCGCTCAGAGTGAATCACCAGCTGGAGCTGAAATCCTTTTTCAGACATCCAAGCAAAACAGTGAGAACAGATTTCCTTCCTGAACATTTCCTGGAACCAGAGTGACTCTGCATCTCTTTTGGAAAAGGTTACGCAACATCAGACATGTGTTAACAGCACTGAGTGACTGAAAGGAAAGGTGGATCGGTTCTGGTCAACCCCAGCCAAGATCCAAAGAGGAATCTGTGATAGACTGAAGCCTGGTGCATGAACTCCATCATCCACCTCACAGCATCTAAAACCTGCTTCTGTTGCTAGGAGACCACCTCTGGCGTGAGGAACAACATGAGGAACAACATGAGGAACAGCATGAGGAACGGCGTGAGGAACAACATGAGGAACAGCATGAGGA
>NW_015152195.1:7816-10175 GCF_000732505.1 Cyprinodon variegatus
ATTTACTTTTGTGTGTTTTTGTCAGGCAGAAATTTATTTATACCCCCTGAAGGTGTAAGAGGTTAAGTATATATATACAGGTAGGATTTTAGTAAATCAGTGGATTTTAATAAACTTTATCAAAGAATCGGGGCCCTAAAAATCCTGAGGTCCAGTCAGAACCTCCAGGTGTGCTCCTCACACATGTTTTTATTCTATTATTAAAATCTGGTCATTTTAAGAGACTTAAAGAACAAAAATATAACTGTGACTTTTGTTAATTTCTCCTGCAAAACATTTCAGACATTATAAACCTGATTTAATGTCATCTTTCTACTGAAGCTTCTGTCTAGAAATCACTAAAGACATTCAGTGTTATTTAAATGAGCTGCTTCTTATTTAGCTGAGACTCTGATAAAGTTCTATGCTGATGATGGAGTCTAATTTACACATTTCTATTATAACAGAAAACCTCATTAAACATCAAAACACTGATTCACTTTCCTCCTGATATACTCCCTGCTCTCCCTCCATCTCTCTCCTCACTGCTCCTGCTGCTCCTCCTCACTGCTCCTGCTGCTCCTCCTCACTGCTCTTCACTCCTCTTTCTGCTGCTCCTCCTCACTGCTCCTTCTGCTGCTCTTCCTCACTGATCTTCACTCCTCTTCCTGCTGCTCCTCCTCACTGATCTTCACTCCTCTTCCTGCTGCTCCTCCTCACTGCTCCTTCTGCTGCTCCTCCTCACTGCTCCTTACTGTTCCTCACTATTCATCCCTGCTCCTCCTGCTGCTCCTCCTACTGCTCCTCCTCTCTGCTCCTCCTACTGCTCATTCTCACTGCTCGTCCTGTTTCTCCTCCTCACTACTACTCCTCAATGCTCCTCAATGCTCCTCACTGCTCCTTCTGCTTCTCCTCCTCACTGCTCCTCCTGCTTCTCCTCCTCACTGCTCCTCCTGCTGCTCCTCCTCACCGCTCCTCCTGCTGCTCGGCCCAAGGAGGAGCTCCTGTGAGTCGCTTTTTAACTTCTCCCGTTTTCCTTCATAGAAATGAAAAAATCTGAACTTCGTGTTTTAATGATTTTTATTTTTCATTTAAAAACGAAATAAAACTGAATAATTTTCTGCTTCTCAGAATCACAGAATAAAATATTAAAACTATTAATAATTATAAATATTAAATAAATATTTATAATTTATATTTTTTATATATAAAAGACACATGATCGGTGCTTCACTAGTTAAAATGGTAATTTGTTAAAATAATGACATAAATTAATAAATTTAAAATGATGTTTCAGATCCCCCCCCCCATTAAGCTCCAAACTGAATAGAAATCTTCTACTTTTTTTTACTTGATTCGTGAATAAAATATGAATAATAAATATATAAATATATATAAAGAAAATCATTAAAATGTCAAAAACATATACAGTTGGTAAAGAGAGAATTTTAAATGAATCATTTATTAATTATTAGATGAAAACTAAATGAGAGACGGTTTGCTTTTATTTCCCTCTGGTGGACGGACTGAGTACTGCATGTCCTTATATGGTCACTGGCTGACTTCCACCGGGGCCTCCTTCTCCCGTAGGCCGTGGCCGGGGAAAGCTTCAGGGAATCGGGATGCAGTCTGTTCAACATGTCGGTCCGATGAGAACCTTCTGAAGGGCCGGTCCACTGCAGAGGTCATGATCGGAACCTTTAAGTGAACCGAACCGGAATATGGACTAACGGGAGCGGGAGTCCAGGGTGAGTGTCCGCGCGGCCGGAGGGTCCGAGAGTCCGGAGGAAGTTTGTGGAGCAGGAGCGGAAAGTTTAGCTGCTGCTAACCGCCTGCAGCTGCAGGAAAACGGCTCCAAACTCTGCAAACAGCCGCAGGTTTATCCAGGAAGCTGCAAATGGAACCGAATCGTTTGGGTCGCTTAGTTCAAATGTCAGATTTTACCCATAAACAATGAAAAATGTTTCTTTTAAACTTCTCAGTGTTTAAACTGATTTATAAAGCCCGATATTTAAATAATTTAAGCTGTTAATAAGCTGATGACAGTGATGCGTTCACGGACATTCGGTTTTCTCCTTTCTGTAGAGTTTAAACTTAAAGCATTTCACTCATGGCAGCTCTACCTAACCCCACATATGGTTGCATGTTTTCACACAGAATAGAAGAGAATAAAAACGGTCTACAGTAATAAACTCACTTTCTCGTTCTGTTTTGAAGTGAAAACATGGTCTGTGCAGTCAGTTCATCCAGATTACCATCCTGCCTTCAAAGATTATTTCTCTGTGGGAGCCGCTCAGACCCCCACACCGGGAATCCCCAGCAGCAGCTGCCTCAGGCCCCCTCAGGCTGCCTCAGGCCCCCTCAGGCTGCCTCAGGCCCC
>NW_015152195.1:12578-13996 GCF_000732505.1 Cyprinodon variegatus
GCGCCACACTGCAGGCCGGCGCCACACTGCAGGCCGGCGCCACACTGCAGGCCGGCGCCACACTGCAGGCCGGCGCCACACTGCAGGCCGGCGCCAAACTGCAGGCCGGCGCCACACTGCAGGCCGTCGCCACACTGCAGGCCGGCGCCACACTGCAGGCCGGCGCCACACTGCAGGCCGGCGCCACACTGCAGGCCGGCGCCACACTGCAGGCCGGCGCCACACTGCAGGCTGACTCAGCAGATCTCTGCATTATTCATCAGTGACATGGTTTCCATTTTGAGGAGCCGGGCCGTCCTGTAACTGGAACCGGCTGGCCTGCAGTCGTCTCTGATGTGGATCAGTGTCTCCTGGAAACCTCCACAGGTTCAGTAAATCCAGCAGCTGATTGGTTCTCTAATCTGGACTCATTGTTCAGCGGTCTCAGAGCGGATCGCCCTGAGACCGCTGCATCAGAAGCTCTACCGCACAGAACCTGTAGAATGAAGCAGAGTCACACTTATCCTGATGTTTCAGAACCGGCTCAGTGGGAGGGAAGCTTTGAACGTGAAATCCATCCATGAAGATTATCAACATGATGATGAATGCTTTAGATGGTCCAGTCGGTTCCAGATAGACCCCCCCCATTTATCTTCTCTTCTTCTGCTGTTAATAATGGGACCTACTAGCAGGTCAGCTGAGCTCAGAGGTCCTTCAGGCCCGGTCCTGAAACAGAACCGTTCTAAATCAGTCCAGTAGGACCAGAACCGGCCTCCATGCTTTGCTAACGGTGTTCCTGACGGTAACTTTGGAAAATTCAGTTTGATTAAAAGCAGAACTCACAAATACTCAAGGGGGGGGGCAGGCAATAAGGGTAACAGTATAAATCAGAGACGGAAGAAATAAAATCCAACCTCTTAGTAGGATTATGTGGATTTTATTAGCAAACAAAGTTTTATTTAAAAATAATAATGATAAAAAATTGCTCTACTACGAAGAATCCAAAGTTTCATTGAATAATATTTCAGTATAAATGATCAATAACCCAAAAACCTTCACAACCAATTTATAAGTAAACTCAAAATCTCAATTTATATCTGCAACAAACAAAGAAAAACATCCCTGATGACTGAAAGTCCAAAACTGTCCGTTTATTTCTAATAATAATGTCCAAACAGGAGTTCCATGTCCTCCCAACCCAAAGGAAAATCCTGGAAGCGTTTAAGTCCAAAGACCTTTCCAAAACGAAAAATCCAAACGACAAACTCCCCCCAAAAAGATTAGAAAAAAGAGTGGTACCACCGAAAACCCTTAAAAAGAAAAATAAGGTCCAGATCTCACCCCTGGGCGGCGTCTCCTTGCGCCGGGCGGCGTCTCCTTGCGCCGGGCGGCGTCCTCTGGGTGCAAATCTGATCAGATCTGCGGCGTTGGGTCAAACT
>NW_015152195.1:14671-15909 GCF_000732505.1 Cyprinodon variegatus
CGGCGTCTCCTTGCGCCGGGCGGCGTCTCCTTGCACCGGGCGGCGTCCTCTGGGTGCAAATCTGATCAGATCTGCGGCGTTGGGTCAAACTTTGTGTTTTATCTTTCTTCATTATTTTTTGACTTGTTTTTAACAGACGACCCGACAGAATCTCCCGCTGCTCAGACCTGTCGGCGCGCGTCTTCCTCACCTGTCGAGCCGCACGCCGACGCCCACGCCATTTTTTATTAAGAAATTTCTCCTCACCAAAATAACCCGGCATATTAATTCCCATCGTCATTTTTTAACCAATGGAGATGAAATAATATTTCCAATCAACTAACGGTTCTACAGTTTGTTATCGGTAGACTTTAATGTACTTTATACAAAAAGAGGAAAAATATCATGTTGGTTCTGTTTCAACATAACGTCTCCGATGATGATGTTAAAGTTCAGTGACCAACGCAGCAGAATCTTTGGGCTGCTACTCTGTATTATTAGTAGTCTGGTTCTGGACGACCCGGCAGCTCATCCAACTGGGTCTGATCCTCAACAACAAGGTTTGGAATAATCCAAGGTTTTTCTGCAGCAGGTTTGACATTTCTTCCCTCCTCCAAATTTATCAGTATCCATCCTGTTGTGTGTTGGTGTGACCCGGTCCCTTCATCAGCGGTTCTGTCCCATAAAGAAACATTGGTGTCATCAGCATAGAAAGTCCACAGGAACAAGTTTGGATCTTTATGAAAGTTTCTATCTGGGTTCTACCAGGTGGCGCCATGGCAGCACGGCTTCTGGACCGCCTGAAGCGCTCTCTGTTTAAGGACACTCAGGGGCCCGAATCGGACCGGAGAGCAGGGGAAGGACCAGAGGAGGGGCGGGGCTTCAGCAAGGAGTGGTGGGAGGCGGAGCTAGAGGAGGAGGAGGAGGAGGGCGTGACGGAGCGACTCAGAGGAAGGCTTTGCTTCGATGGCGGAGAGTTTGGAGGCGAGGAGATGGACAGCGACTCTGACTTCCTGGGAGAGTCGATGGAGGAGGGCCTGAGCAGCACTGGTGAGGGTTTGAGGGGCGGGGGGGGGGTCTGAGAGCAGGTCTGTAGCTGAGGAACCGTGAGAAGAAGCAGTCTGCTGTACGGAGGCAAGCTGAGGGCGGGGCCTGCTCCTCTGAGCTGATGGAGAATTTAAAATCCTCCTTCTCACATATAAAGCCTTAAATGGCCAAGCTCCATCTGATATCAGAGATCTGATTGTTCCTGATGTTCC
>NW_015152195.1:16809-20568 GCF_000732505.1 Cyprinodon variegatus
ATGATCTGGTGAACTGGAAAGTGACCTGAGATGACATGATGTGAATTGGAGCTATAGAAATAAACTGAATAGAACTGAAGTGCTGTTCAGAGGAAAGGTGAGGGTGGATCCTGCTCCTCTGAGCTGATGGAGGTTCTAATCCAGCTGCTGCTGTTTTTCTACAGATGCCAGTCCAGGCGGCGTGTGCCCCGTTGGCCCCTCCCCTTCCACGCTCACTCAGCCGCTTCAGGAACGCTGGAGGAACCTCCGTGGACTCGGAGCAGCCGGTCCGGATCGCAGCACCGGGCGACACTCGGATAGCTTGTCCTTCGAGGTGACGGACGCCAGCGTGGTCCAGGATGGCGCCTCCAAATTCGTGGTCAGTTCAACGGCGCCGCTTTAATGTCCGACATCAGATCAGAAAAGATTGAGTTGGTTTCTGTTGCTGCAGCTCTACACCATCCATGTGATCCAGTCGGGTGGCAGCGATAAGACTCCTGCCGTCATCAACCGCCGCTACTCTGACTTCCAGCGACTCCATGCCGCCCTGAGGCGTAACCATGGTGACCAGATGGAGCGCGTCTCGTTCCCACGTAAGCAGAGCTGATGTTCTCCACTGGTTCAGGTTCCATTTCTGACTCCGGTTCTCATGTTCTTAGGAAAGAAGCTGCGTAGGAACTTCACGGCCGAGACCATCGCCAAACGCAGCCGGGCCTTCGAACAGTACCTGTCCCACGTGTGTTCCCTGCCTGTCCTGCGGGGGGCGCCGAGCGTGCGCCACTTCTTTTACCTGAGCGACCTGCAGGCGGGCCAGCTGCTCCTCAGGTAACAAAGCAGAACCTGTTCTCCCGTCTGGACATGAATACAGATCCTCTGATTCTGAGACTCTGGAGAAGAACCAGCGTTTAAAACCAGAACAGAACCTGCATGGAACCCACTAGAACATCTGGAACAGGTGGATTTAGGCAAATTAAAGGATCCTGGTTTGATTTCTGGACTTCTCTGACCTCTGACCTTTCCAGCAGAAGGTCACGACGTTGTGCTTCTGCAGGAAGCAGCCAAATACTCACAACCAAGACTGAGACAGCAAAACAATATTAGAACATGGATGGAGAACAGAGTTGAACGTTAAAACAATTCTATTCAGTTTATTTCTATATCTCCAATTCACATCATGTCATCTCAGGTCGCTTTATAGATCCAGATCAACCAGATCATCCAGTCAGATTGATTCAGTTTTCTATCTAAGGAAAACCAGCTGATTGTTCCTAGCACTGATCCCTGTGGTTTAACCTTTGAGCAGGAGGAAGATCTGTCATTAATGGAAACGCCGTTTTTTTCCATTGTTCCTTGATTTCCCGTTATTCCATCATGTTCTAATCTCCCAGATGAGTTTAGTGTCATTTGGAGCCGTTCTGTTTATATTCCGTTTTATATCCTGTAACGTCTTCCTAACGGAATAATTTATCATGATGATGTCATCAGCCTCCTTCTGCTCCAACCAATCCCAGGTGTGTTTGTTTCGTCCTTCAGGTCCGGACGGTTCCAGGAGGCATTGGGTCCTCTGCTTAATGCAAAGAGACTACAACACAAGTTGGGCTGGGCCAGTAACCATGACGACGGGATGCAGTCCCCACACCTGGCCTCATCTCATTGGTTCTTCACCTTGGTGGGGCTGTTGTGCTGTTTCCAGGAGGAGGAGCAGCTGGAGGAGGCTCTGGAGCACGGAGAACTTGCCCTAAGTGTTCTTCTCCCTAACGAAAGCTGCATCGGTGCTCAGCGTAAGCCCCTCCCACTGCAGGATAAGCCCCTCCCCTTTATGTGCCTGCTGCTGCCGCTCCTGCAGGCAGTGATCCGACTCTCATGGCAAACAGGAAGAGACAAGCAGCGGTGGGAGGAGCATCTTCAGCAGCTGGGGGAGCAGCAGGTGGGGCCAGACGACCGTCTGACGGTCAGAGAGTTCCTGCTGAGGTTCCAGCTGCAGGAGGCCGCTGGAGGCGGAGGGAGCTCCACGTAGGAGGAAGCAGTCCCAGACTTTCAGAATAAAGCGCCGATATATGCTGGAGGTCAATGAGGTCAAACATTTCTGGAACATCTTGGCTCCTCAGATTGGTTTTACTCTCCATCCTTAGAAGCATCAGAACTGCCTTTAAAGGTCCAGAATTAGTGATGGAGGCGAGTTCATGCAGATTGTTCCAGATGCCTCAGAGAAGGAAAGGTAACAGAAACAGAGGAGGAAAGGAAAGGTAACAGAAACAAGGAGGAAAGGTAACAGAAACAGAGGAAGGAAAGGGAACAGAAACAGAGGAAGGAAAGGTAACAGAAACAGAGGAGGAAAGGTAACAGAAACAGAGGAAGGAAAGGTAACAGAAACAGAGGAAGGAAAGGTAACAGAAACAGAGGAAGGAAAGGTAACAGAAACAGGAAGGTTCTGCTGAGGAGCAGAGCTGAAGCCTTAGCTCCTCAGCAGAACCTTCACTACCCAGGAGGAGCTTTCCAAAGAAGCCAGGATGGAGCTTCAGCTGTTACCGGGGTCTGGCCCGTGATGCAGGCTGTGACGCTGGGCCGAGTCTGACTGGGTCAGAACCGTGCTGGAAGCAGAACACCGCTTCCTTCTTCAGGTTGGAGCAGAAATCTTCCCCAGAGTAGCAGCAGCAATCATCATCTGATAGTTGCTATGACGCCAACAGGCCGCCTCCCCCTTCTGGGGGTTCACATATCAATCATTATCCTGCTGCTCCCAGGCGTCCGGTTGGAGGTAAAACCTAGGGATGGTTGCCATGGAGACCCGCTGATGACTGGATGCTGGACAGAAATAGATGTTTGATTGACATCCGCATCCAGCCGGGCGTCCAGTCGGACAGAGGATCATGATCAGGTCAGATTCTGATCAGTTCTCTGAAAGCAGGAAGCCAGTTTATGGACCCTGACAGCAGCACGAAGCAGGCTGTTGCTATGGAGACTTCATGTGATCCATGTTACTGTACCTGAAACAGCTGGATCTTGCATCCAGGTTCAGGTTCCTGGTTTGTTTCTCCAGTTTGATCTGTTAGAAAAGCACACATGCAGTTACAGTGTTTGTCCAGCAGGGGGCAGAGCGAGGCGAACCTGAATGCCATATTTTCAGGACAGCATCAGAGATTTCAAACTTTAAGGACAATCTAAAAGGGAAAAGAAACTTTGAATATCAAACTTCTAATGTAAATATTTTAAACCTTTAGCTCTTTATTTTTGTATTTGAAAGTTTCAGACAGGAAAATGGATTCTGCAAAGATCCCTGCTGGTCCAGGCCTCTATTAAGGCACCAGCTGATGCCTTTGCCGGGTCCATGTTTCTCCAGGTTCTTTCCTTCATATTTGCCTTATGATGATTTTATTTCAGTGATTTTCCTTTGCACAGATTTCTTTCTTGCACTTTAGGGTTTACCATTTTGTTTACTTAAACGTCACATAAATGTCCAGTCTGCTGCTCCACTCTGCCCCACTGTGAGGCGTAGTTTCCTTCGGGCGTGGTGAGGTGTTGTTTAGGCTCCGCCTCCTGCCCCACTGCCTGAGATGGACGGTTTAGCAGGTTGCTGCTCACACTGAGCCGGCATTAAAAAGTGAAAATAGTTTGACTGAACTGAAACATTCTGATAAACGGCATTTATTGATTTAAAAGCATTTGGTTTGTTTTCATTTTAGTTTGATTGACTTTTGTTCCTTTAGTCAGAATAATCGAATATAGATTCTCTCATTTTAGGATGGATTGATCATCAATTCTATTCAGTTTATTTCTATA
>NW_015152195.1:23054-24133 GCF_000732505.1 Cyprinodon variegatus
GGGGTTGTAGTCTGTGATCATCCGAATGCCTTTCCACATCCTCCTGGATTTGCTGGCATCGTGGAAAAGATCCTGGATCTTCTGGCTGTGGTTCTGCTTCGCTGATGGTTTAAGTTGCTCTCGCTGTCCTCATAACGGATGAATTTGTCAGGAACATCCAGGCTCCATAGTTGGTCGTCTGCTGTTTCCTGTTGAATGAAGTCGCCTGTCTGTCATCAGGAGGTTTTAATTTGCTCCATCTGATTTATATTTATATTCTTGGACTTATACGTTTATGCATTAAAAAGTTGAAATGATTAGAGCTTTTGATCTTTCTTCTGTAGCGTCTTTTTGAGCTTCTGTTATTGTAAAAATATCAAACATCCTCTGTAGCGTCCTGATCCAATAGAATCTGGTTTTCCTTATGAACCTTTGATCTGATTGGAGGATCTGATGTGTTCAGAACTAAAGCTTTTGGATCAACTGAATTAATATCTAAATGTTGATGTTTTTGTTAATAAATGTCACCCTAATGAGAACAGCTGGTTTTTACTGAGAAAAGTTTTATTGAATGAAGCTGAAGAAATAACTAAATATTTCCAGATGAATCTTTAAAACTTGCAGTTTTTCAGTAATCCAAACTTTATATTCAGTACTTGTTTTTTCCAGCCTAATCCTGCTCACAGTTGTAATATCGGCTGATGGCCAGCAGGGGTCGCCCTGCTCCAGGTTCTTCAGGTCCTGGACTTAGACCCGTCTGGACTCGGCCAGTCCAGGTGGTTCTGGTGATGCAGTCTGGAAATAAGTGCTCAGAAACCCATCGCCATGGTGACAAGGCTGGCTGCCACAGCAACGCTTGTTGTTATGGCAACCGTCACAGCTCACAGCAGAGCATGGCCATCATCACAGATTTCTGCAGTCAGTGCTGTCACTCAGCGTTGCCATGGTGATTCTCTGATGCAAACAGCTTTGTTTACATCAGAGTTAAACTACAGAGGAACCCAGAAGGCTGCTCCTCCAACCTGCTCCTATCTCTGCTCCTCCCTCTGCTCCTCCCTCTGCTGCTCCTATCTCTGCTCCTCCCTCTGCTCCTCCCTCTG
>NW_015152195.1:24471-32685 GCF_000732505.1 Cyprinodon variegatus
CCTCCCTCTGCTTCTCCAACCTGCTCCTATCTCTGCTCCTCCCTCCGCTTCTCCAACCTGCTCCTATCTCTGCTGCTCCTCTCTCTGCTCCTCCCTCTGCTTCTCCCTCTGCTCCTCCCTCTGCTCCTCCAAGGTGAGAATGGTGTCATGGCGTCCTGCGTTGCCCCTTCAGGTGCGTCAGGCTGACCGTTCTGCGGTTCCTCAGACGCTGCAGGTTCGTTTAGAGGCTGAAAGTTTGAGGCTTTTCCACAGAATCCAGACTCAGTCAACAGTAAACAGTTTATTGAGGTTCCTGTACAAGAGAGCTGTGCTGTTTGCAGACATGGGCAATGAGGAGTCAACAAGTCATCTCCATGTCATGTCTTTGTTCTACCCAGACGCTGAAGCAGGTGAGTCCAATCTTCACCGTGAATTAACCTGTGCAGACTGGACTCACCTGGTTAATTGGCTGGGTAGATTAAATACATGACATGGAGATGACTTGGTGACTCCACATTGCCCATGTCTGACTGTTACGTCCATCAAACTTCTCCAAACATCTTTCAAAGGTTGAAGTATTAATGGTTCAGCTTCACAGTAACTGCTGTAAACAGAAAAAAACGAAAACAGGAAGCTGCACGCCGCTGATGACATGCAGGTGGAAACCAGCAGAGCTCTGGCTGCTGCTCCTCACATTAACAGACCTACAGCTGCTTTCACTTCAAATGATGGATGTTTTCATTGTCACACATCTAATCAAAACATTCAACCAAGCGATGATTCTTCCTACGGCTGATTTATGTCTGCTTGAACCAGAATCTGACCCTAACCCTCTGCCTGAAGCTAACGTTTACGCAGCCACTGGTTAACGGCCCCCTGGGGAATAATCTGGTTTACCCCAGTATATCTTCATGCTAGGCTAAGCTAATCAAAAAAATCTGCCATGTTCTTAACACATATTGGTAAAGTTGGCACTATCTGAAATTATACCAATCACATTTATATCATATATTAAAAATAATTCCCCTTATGTGGCATAAGATAGAGCTAGCCTAGCCTAGCCTGCATCAAACCTAGCATAACCGTCTGGCTTGTTGGCTTTGCTAATTAGCATGCTAAGCTGCTTTTCTCTTCTTTTTCTTTGCACACTAAGTCAATCAGTGGGACAACATGTGACCAAACATTCATCATCTCTGCTGTTGACAGAGTCCAGAGAAATACGTTGCTTTACGTTGCTGGCAGCCATGCTGGATTCTGAGGTTGAATTTTAGTTTTTTCTTTTTTATAAAGTTTAAGTATCTGATGACACTCCAGCTCGTTTTCTATATTTTTCTTACTGCCAATTGTTGAGTAGATGTTGTAGACAGGCAGGCCTGAATGAATAGAGAACAGGTGGACCCGGCCCTTTGTTTAGGTCCCAGTGTTGAGATATTTATTGACCTAGCCTGAATTTGGGGCGGGGCTAGATCTGTGAGGTCACCAAGGAAGAGCAGCTTTACTCTTTGCTGCACAGTCAAGTATTTTCTCTGGACAGTTTCCTGTTGATTAGTCGGTAGGAAGGCAGTTGGACCCCCTGTCTTTGCCCTATTGGAGGTTTTACCGACACGCCGCTCCTATGCCTGTGAGCTGCTAAGGGATTGCTTAACGCTCCTTAATGGTTGACTTATTTAGGCCTGCAGTTGTGACAGTAATCCAAAATGGTGTGTGAGACCAAAGCACAGCTGTGCCGCTGATGTAAGACACCAGGACAGTCGCAGGGTGCCGTGTCGCATACATCTGTTTTTTGTTCTGGGGTCGCAGAGACCAGGTCCATCAGAGGAGCTCAGGCAAATCTCTGTTCCTCAGTGAAATTTGGTCTGATAAGGTGAGATCTCTGCTGCAGGTCTTATGCTTGAATCTCTCTATTCCTAAACTCTAGTCCTTCAGGTCTGGTGTGCTGCACTTTTTGATGGGACTCTGCAGCCACACCTCAGTCAAATGGATCAGCGACCTCTTGACCATGCAGTCCAGTTCTCCAGAGTTTTGCTAATGACCTGATTATTTGGTTTTGGTGTGTTGAAGCAGAGAAACCTCTAAAAGGTGCAGGACACCGGGCCTCAGGTCCAGGACTTGAGGAACCCTGATCTATAATGACATCCAAACACATCCTTTGCCTCCACAAGGCCAGCTCCATTGTCAAAGCTCACCTATGCCTATTGCCACCTGGATCTGTCCATTCTGAACCCCAGTGATGGGGATGGGAGAGCCTAGTCTGTGGGAGAAACTCTTATGCTGTCATTCAATCCCTAAGGAGCTATGATGCGCTGTAGAAATGTTTGCTCATTGGCAGTGATGCTAATGTTATTTAGGCTAACCTCTATGTTCAGACCAGCAGGGTGCTGATGAAGGTCAGAAGGCAAAATAAAGCAGAAAATATAAATATGATTATAAAATATAGTATTTCATCATATATGGATATTTCTTCTAGATTGTCCACAAACATAAAGTATGCAATATCTTTGGCTAAACACTACAGATAGTTTGTATCTTTCATTCTCTCTCACACAGACTAGAAAAACAAACACTGACGTTTATTCTTATTCAACTTTTTTGCTCTAACCACAGATTTTATCAACCTAGAATTTTAAAATATCAAAATAAATAAACATTTGCTGAAATTTAACAAAATTGCATTGAACAGTTTCATTTTATAACACGTTACATCATAACATTTAAACCTGACATGGATCATGTGTTTCTCCTCCAATTGGAGGCACCTGCAGAAGAAACAAACATCAGTCATCACTTTCAGAACAGGCTGGGTTCTGATCCACGCTCAGACCTAAAGCCGCCGCCGGCTAAGAGGCTCAGTTTGTCATTGAAAGGATAAGAAGCAGTTGGCTGGATCTGCTGCTGACATCTGGTTTAGAGGTTGCTGACTGCGCTGTCGACACTCCAGACGCCGACAGAGAGGTTTCATAAATGTTGAGAAGTGAACCGAACAGAACCAGGGTTCCCACCATGTGTGGTTCTGTTTCCCTTAAGGTTCTGGGAACTCTTGTGGCCTGCTGTATTCTCCCTCAAGCTAAGGCGTTGTTGCTTGGTCATTCTAAACAGGTTGGTGAGATTGATTTAACGTGCTGTCCAACCCGCAAAGTTAAACACCAGAACTGAATCTGAGTTCATGTAACTTGGTCTGCATGCGGACTGGTGTTGGAGACAGGCAGTAACTGCAGCATCCAACAGTCCTGAGGCTCAGCAGACCCAATGGATACCTTGGACATGATAAATAATAGCCTGCAGCTGAAGCAGATTGATTGCTCAGGGCCCAGATTGGGCTATAGTACTCCCCCACAATATTCACAGTCCAGAGGTCCAGTGGTCCTAAGTTGGACACCAGCCTGGACGATGGGTTGCCTTGCCACAGTCGGATTATTGCCCTGTTCCAAGCCCGGCAGGACCCTGTGACTTCTGGAGACCGGTTCTGAGATCTTCACAGAGCAGCATACATTGCAGCTTCACAGGCCAGAGCACCAACTGCTATGGGCTGATAACGGAGAAGGTCTAGATGTTCTGCCTCACCACAGACCACCATGCTAGATGGAGGAAAGTGACCGAGTGGTGTCCTTCCTGGCATTGTGGTTTGGAAGCCTGATGGACCTCAGAGACACCCTGGGACAGCATCACGGCCTCTTATGGTCAGCCACATCATTCAACACCCTCCCAGTCAAACCAGTTCCAACCAGTGACCAAAAATGTGTCATAAATCAAAACTCTGATCTGTTTCTGTTTTTGAAGAAATCGTGGAAATGACAGGATGTTGCAGATCTGTCTTGTCTTTGGTATTTTTTCATAGACCAGAGATAGTAGTGAGTTTGAAAAGTATAATCAGCTGTGATTAGTTAGTACTACAGAACTTTATCCCTTAACATGTGAAATGTAGAGTTATGTTGACCTCCAGGGTGAGCTGTAAAGTGCCTTGAGATGATGTGTTGTGAACTGGCGCTCTATGAATAAACAGGAAGAAGACATGCTTGAGCTCAACACCATATAAGCTGCCCACCTGTTCAAATAGCGATGATGATGCGTTATATTCCACAGACCTGGTACACATCAGACAGGTGGTAACCTTCTAACACTGGAACTCTGCGTTAAGCACAGTGCTGCGGAAATGGGAAATCTCTTGTATTGCAAACCAGCTCTGTTCCACAGTGAAGAAAGAAAAACATGATTTCAAACTTTATGGTGAATCAGCCTCCCAGAAGATATTGATCAGGAAAGTGTTCCAAGGTGCAGTAACAGCAGTCCTGGTGAGTGGGAGATGTTGGAGAGTCAACTCTGATACTCCATGGAGCTGAAGGGGAGGCGGAGTCACTTTTCCACCAGGAAACAACCGTCGTGTGAAGACAGTCACAGGCAGTCTGCTGGGTACAGACTCTCAGTAGACCTTTGACACACCGCTGCAGGTTGGTCTGTTCTCTGGAGATCATCTCTATAGAGCTACTGACACGTTTTCTAAACTAATCCATTTTAACTATTTAGGGTCTGGTCTGAAAATCCAGTTAAGGTTCTGGTCCACAGTGGAAACAGCATGCCGGCCATTATGACATCACTCAGACTCGGACAGGAATTTAGTCATGATCCAGATCATTTGTCAGTGTTAGCTTTAGGTGAAAGTCACAATTTGGGGCAAAGTTTGCGGCTTGCTGGAGATCTGCGCTCTCCAAGTGCTTTTCTAGTTTTTTTATGGGCCTCCAAAGATCTGTTTGAAGAGCTACTGGCAAACATAACTTTGGACAAATTCCATGTTAATACAAATTTAGAAATTTGTGAATGATGTTTTGAGTTAAGAGGGGATTTTGGAGACTAGATGGAAATCATATAAACTACTAGTCAACTTTTTCTAGATTAGTCTTTTAGACATTCAAGTAAACTAATCTTTATATCAGGTCATACTCTGAGCACATAGAAACAGCCTTGACTATTTTTTTGTTCTGTAGAACATTTGTTGAACCCGTAACAAATGTGGACCTCGATGATAACTAGTAGTGCTTGTTCTTACTTCAAACTGTGGTAACTGACAGCAGCGGACTGGGACACAGCTGACTGTCGCTCTCTACCCGAGTCCCGTGTGTCAATAGCTCCTCTACCGTGGTCCAATCATCCAGCAGCTTGCTGTTCCTCAGCCGGTTCTGCTTCAGGTGGCTCAGCTCTAGCACCATCTGAGATGACGCCGCCCCCTGGCACCCACCCAAATGCTCCTCCGCTCCACCTCTCCTCTCTCTGTGTTGCCGTGACAGCGCCATGTGACGTCTTCTTTCTGTTCGACTCCAGTATCTCCCTGCCCACCGACCATCCTCCCATTCATCCTCACCTCCTTTCAGACCGTCTCCTCGCATCTCTTCATCTGTTGTGACCTCACTGCGCTCCCTGGCCAATCGGTAAGCACGAGCTCGGAGCAGCTGGTTCCTTACTGACTTCTGATTGGATAGCCTGGAGCGGGGAGATGTTGGAGATCGAGGACTACGTTGTGGAGCTCCCAGTGTGCTGTAAAAAGGGCCACAGGAACTTTTGGGTTTTTCCACGTAACTGCCGAGTGTCTGAAAGCCCCGCCAGTCCGAGACCCCACTGGAGGCAGATCCAGGGCTTTTGGAGAGGGAGTCCTCCTCTCTGCTTCGGTTTGAACTTGGATGATTGATCAGGCTGACTCTGTCTAGGCCGACATGACCGGTGGGATGACAGTGACTGGGATAACTGGCCCTGCTCCTCGGCCCCATCATGTTCCTGCTTGGACTTTGATGGCTGCTCTGGTGAGTGTTTCTTAGAACGTTTGGGTCCGTCATGTTGGGATGACTTGCCCTGCGGCGCTGCTGGCCTTCACTCAGATCTGTTATTGTCCGACTCCTCACTGGGACCTCAATCCTTCCACCTCGACCCTGCTGTTGCTGCTCCAACCACAACGCTCTCCGCTGGCAGGGCTCAGTGCGGCTACCTGTACACAATCAACAAACAGGACTCTATCATTTAGCGCTGTTGTGTGATTGGTTCTAGTTAGTCACCGTTTAGCTAAAGTGGAATAGAGATGTTTTCTAAAACGTTTAGCTCAGAGGTTGGAGTTCTGGTTCCTAAGAGCTGCTTTACTGCATGTATAATGATTCAGATTTTTGTTATCAGGCTCCATAAGAGCTTGATCAGTTAAATATTGAACTTTATTGATTTCACATTGGAGAAATTCCCTCTCTGCATTAAACCTATCCCATTGGGGAGCAGTGGGCTGCCATTGTGCGGCGCAAGAAGGGGTAAGAAGTGTGGGGTTACGGGTCTTGCTCAGGAATGCAGAGTGGCAGTCTTTTGGAGTGGGGCTTGAACTCAGAACCTCAGGATTCCAAGATCTATGCCCTAACCATCCCCCGCCAGTTAAATAAACACATCAGGATGAAAGCTGTCACTCCTGGTTATAGACCAGTTTGCATTCTAGCAATCAATACTTACCCATGGAGGGTGATGGGGGTGAATGGTGACGCGGTAAAGTGGGGCTTCTCTCAGCTCTGTGAAAGTGAACCATTGTAGTAGTGCTGTTTCCCACAGAGCACCGGGACGCCTGTGGTGGTCCAGAGTGGGTCACTGGCGTCGTCTCAGGGATGGACTCCAAATCCCAACGTGCCCTCTGCTCTCGAGGGGAGTGGCCTGATCGGAGGTGCGGAGTTGGTCGGTGAGTGTGGGTGCTGGGAAGCTTGTGCAGCCGTCTGTGCTCCCCGGTGCTGACGCTGTGGAAGCCGGAGTCGCTGGGTTCAGACGAGATCAGGGACTCCGAGGAGGAGGAGGAACCTTGGGAGGAAGGGGTGTGACCCGGAAGTGATGACATGGCATCCGTCTCAGCTTCAGAGAGTGCCACCCTGTGGTGCGGACTGTCTGGCCCGCACCCTAAGCCGCTGTCCAGCTCACTGAGGGGGAGGTAACTGAGTGGACGGTCAGGCCTCCAGGTAGGATGATAGTCTGACTGAAAACACAATTCAAGTGAATTTGAGTAGGGATAAAGATAAGCAACATTAGTTTTGCGTTGTCAATGCTTTCTCCAAAAGAAAATCTCCTATGATGTATATGTTTTAAAGATTTGACTGTTCTCAAACTGGTAGATTTCCATTATCTGATGGCGCAGCGATCCCATAAACCAGAATAACAAACAGACTTTGGCCCAGTTCAATGACTACATGTCTCCAACAGGAAAACAATGCTTACAAAACTCCGAACATGCGTCTCATGTACCTGTCTGGGGAAACTCGTCCCTTCTTCTGAGCTGTAGCAGCCAATCAGACAGCTTTCTGAGCTGGGCTGGTGAGGCAAC
This sequence comes from Cyprinodon variegatus, assembly GCF_000732505.1. NCBI lineage: Eukaryota > Metazoa > Chordata > Actinopteri > Cyprinodontiformes > Cyprinodontidae > Cyprinodon > Cyprinodon variegatus. The sequence goes on from NW_015152195.1 coordinate 31,775, forward strand.
ATCTCTGGACCCTGGAGCAGAAGCCAGAGATGAGAATGACAGCCTGAAAAATCAAACAAGGTTTCATCTGACAGCAAAAATCCTAAAACTACCTGGTAGTCCAGTCTGTCCAGATGGTCCAAGCTGTAGGAGACGCTAGGCAGGTAGTTGTTACCTGGATGCTGATCATTTGATGCTGTGGGGAGGTAATTGGTTGGATAGACATCAGATGACAACATCATGTGGCTGTTGGCAGGGTATGGCTCAGGGGACACAGTCATGTGTCCATAGTAGCTCCTGTACAAGAGAAAAGGACAGTTTCTTCAAGCCTAGTCAGGCAGGCAGCAGGACCACGAGGGCTGGAAACCCATTATGTTCAGAGCCTCAATGAACTGACCGCTACCTAACCAGGTCCAACATCAGCTCATTGATATTCATGACAGGACAGAACAACAAGGAGCACAAACCTTTGTAAGTCTGACTTCACTCCCTAAAATAACATGTACTGCCAGAAAGGAATTGTTATGGAGTCCTTAGTCCTGGTCCAGTCTTACTACCAGGTTTCTCACCTTGGTAGAACTTGTGGAACCAAAACCTTGTTTTTCTACAGTTGGGACATCCTACTATGAATTCAAGTTAAGAACAGTTTTGCACCAGCTACATTTATCTCCTAAATTTGCTTTTTCTTTACCTCATTTAGAAGGAGGCAACCTGCTGGCCTCCTTTTCTAAATTCTTTAACTGCTCTGTTTTCATGTTTGATGCTTTAACTCCTTGTCCATCAGGATCAGAGCGGATCTTTCCAGCAGGAAGTCAGTTATTCAAAAGCAAAGTGGATGTGTTGGATCTAACTTGTATGTTAGATCCAGTTCCAACCAGGTTATTTAAGGAGGTATTCCCTCTGATCTCCTCCTCCATTTGAGATTAGATTAA
>NW_015152195.1:34683-37684 GCF_000732505.1 Cyprinodon variegatus
ACATGATGTGAATTTGGGGCTATATAAATAAACTGAATTGAAATTGAATTGAATTATATGCAGACTCTTAAACATCCAAATAACTTTACCTGGGGCTTCAGAACAGAACTATCAGAGAACCTAATTTCTTTAACATTGGAAAGGTGGAAAAACAGCATTTTAAATGACGTGACTTATGGATTTTATAAAGAGAACAGCAGGTGTTGTAGGTGGGAGGCGTTATTCTTATTATCTTATTTTCATCACATAATAAATACTGCATGTTTCATAATTTTATTACTCTATTCAAAGCCTACATGTGTACTACTATCCCAACCGCTGTGAGGCGCACTGCCCTTCAACACTGCCAGTGGAAAATGGTGCTTGGCAAAATAACACGTTCAATGGAACCCAACGCCTTATTTCATTGAGCTGCCTTTGCATTAAAACTGAGGGGAAAAATCCTCCTTTTGAGTAAATACAGGGTCTCACCTTCCAAACTGAAACTCAGCCCAAAATGACTTTTTCTCCCAGATGAACCTCAAAACCTGGATCTAGGTACTGCTATTTGTTGTCACTGTCAACAAATTAATTGTTCATATAAACTTGTTCATATAAACTTGTTGCGACACAATGCTGCGGGGGTATAACCTTCATTCTTTGTTCCACCACTAGTATATTAATCTCAGTGCTCCCCACCACTGGTTAGAACTGAAGAAGCCTCTAGGATGAGAGGAGAAACGTCTTCTAGAAAAAATCACATCCAGTTGCCAGAACTGAAGGATTTCAAGCTGGACCCTGACCTGGAGGACTGAGAATCTGCACAGATATAAATGAAAAACATTTATTCTTTTTCAAAATGACATTCTTTAAATCTAGAATAAACATCCACAATGGCTAGAAATTAATTTTACATCTCCATATACCTATTGTTACTGGTCAGCATTTGTGTTATTTTGACTATGACGGAATGTTTTTCAGATATCATAAATACATTTTCACTCAAACTGGGAAATATCAAAACAGCCACTTAAGATATGTAAATATTTCTAGGTATAATTCTGACCAGGAGGAATCCTATTTTGGTGATCTACAGATGGAACAACAGAGAGGAGAATGCTTTTAATAAATGTTAAAATTGCTTGCCATACCGACTTCATATAAACCTCTTCCCTAATCTACTGCTTCGCTATCTTCCCCTCCTTTGCAGCTGTTTCACTGTCTTTCAAATACATTTTCCACTAATTTTTAATTTCTGCATTAAATCTCTAGTTTCACTGGTGTTAAATAGACACTTCCTGCTGCCTGTTGTCATGGTGACTCGTTGAATCAGGGCTAGACTGATAATGGCTTTTCAAAGTGAAGGGACATACTACCCCTTCACAATCAGTTTCACTGCCATTGAAGTCAGTCTCAGCTTTCTAAGAGGACCTTCCCTTTTAGAATAAATTTTTTGAAACCTGTGATTTTCTCAGTGTGATGAAAATACAACAAACTAGCGGAGCTTAAATGCCAGCATTTCCATCATTAGGTCGTCATTAGACCTGCTGTCAAATCCAAGCCAGCCTTCTCTGTTGCAGACTGGCTGTCTAAGGGCTGAACAGTCTACTGGCCCTGCCCACTTCCTGGTTGGGGACAACCCTTAAAGCTGATTTATACTTCAAAATGTGGTTGTCTGCAAAGGTGTCGCAGTGAACAAAAAGACGTCCCCGCCCTCTCTGCAGACACTCTGCTGCTCCTCTCCCAAATTGTAGGTGACCTCAGACAGTGCGGCAGACAGGAGGCCAGCTTGTCTTGTTTTTATGACCGCAATTGTGGAAAACGACTCGTGAAGATGGAGCACCTAGAAGAGCGAGGCGCGCAAGAACGGTGGGACCCATTTCCACCTGGATCTCTGCTATTTTTCGCCCTCACGTCCCTCCGTTGTCAGACAAACTAGGCGCCACATCCTCTCCGCCTTGGCCGTATCTAGACCCACAGCGTATAGCGCAGACGACGCTCAAAATTGAGCATAAATAAAAAATGTGTGTGTCAAGCTCACTGCGACACACTGCTGTGGGGAGCATAACCAGCCCTTTAATGTGGCAAAGCCTCCATGGGAACAAGCTAACAGGGTTAGTGTTTAGGGGCAGGGTTGGAATTTGGACTTAGAGTTGATGAAAGTATCTCAAAGCAGCTGTTGTGAAGTTTGTGACGTTCAGATCGATTAATTCAGAGTTGAGGATGATGATGGTGAAGCGGGCCTCTGATGTGTATTTCTTATACCTGGAGTGTCTGCCAGAGGGTGCTCACTGTTCTGCTGACTTAAGTTTAACCTTTTCTGTTTTGAATATCTCATGTCGTCTGGAAGGAAACAAATAGCTTACAGTCCAACTCGTTTAGGAGGTTAAAGGAGGTAGAAATATCTTTAAAGTTTAAACCTGCTGTGCCTCCAGGACGTCTGTTGCCATACAATCAATGTGAAAAATAGGGAGATTTTATGGAAGATGAAAAAAAAAGCTGGATATCATCTCAACTAATCTCTAAGGATAGTAATAATATCCAATATTGTGGAATGTAAAGATGATTTAAATGAGCAGCGGTCTCTGAAATTTTGACCGTCACCAGTTGATCTAAGTCAGGAGGCCGGATGTCCTCTGATCAGGAAGCCGGATGTCCTCTAATCAGGGCGCCGGATGTCCTCTAATCAGGGGACAGGGTGTCCTCTGATCAGGGCGCCGGATGTCCTCTAATCAGGGGACAGGGTGTCCTCTGATCAGGGCGCCAGATGTCCTCTAATGAGGGGACAGGGTGTTCTCTGATCACGGGGCTGGATGTCCCCTGACCAGGGCGCCGGATGTCCTCTAATCAGGGGAAAGGGTGTCCCTGACCAGGGGGCCTGGTGTCCTCTGACCAGGGGACCAGATGTCCTCTAATCAGGGGACAGGGTGTCCTCTGATCAGGGCGCCAGATGTCCTCTAATGAGCGGACAGGGTGTTCTCTGATCACGGGGCTGGATGTCCCCTGACCAGGGCGCCGGATG
>NW_015152195.1:39489-41664 GCF_000732505.1 Cyprinodon variegatus
AAGGTAATGAACAGAATCAGTGATAAAGGGCAGCCCTGGCGGAGTCCAGCTCTCACAGGAAACGAGCCCGACTTACTGCCGGCAATGCGTACCAGACTCTGACACCTGTCATACAGGGACCTGACAGCCCGTATCAAAGGGCTGTACTCCTGGAGAACCCCCCACAGGGCCCCCCGAGGGACACAGCCGAACGCCTTCTCCAAGTCCAGAAAGCACATGTAGACTGGTTGGACGAACTCCCATGCACCCTCCAGGACCCTGCTGAGGGTGTAGAGCTGGCCCAGCGTTCCACGAGCAGGACGAAAACCACACTGCTCTTCCTGAATCCCAGCTTCGACTATCCGACAGACCCTCCTCTCCAGCACCCCCGAATAGACCTTGCCGGGGAGGCTTAAGAGTGTGACTCCCCTGTAATTTGAGCATACCCTCCGGTCCCCTTTTTGAATAGGGGGACCACCACCCCAGTCTGCCAATCCCGGGGAACTGCCCCCGATGTCAATGCAATGTTGCAGAGTCACGTCAGCCAACACAACCCTAAAACATCCAGGACCTTGAGGAACTCCGGGCGGATCTCAACCAACCCCGCGGCCCTGCCACCAAGGAGCTTTTTAACCACCTCGGCGACCTCGCCCACAGAGATTGGAGAGCCCAGCCCAGAGTCCCCAGGCCCAGCTTCCTCAAAGGAAGGCATGTTGGTGGGATTGAGGAGGTCCTCAAAGTATTCCGCCCACTGACCCACAATGTCCCGAGTCGAGGTCAGCAGCACACCATCCCCACTATAAACAGTGTTGTTGCTGCACCGCGTCCCCCTCCTCAGACCCCGGATGGTGGACCAGAATCGCTTCGGAGCCGTACGGAAGTCTTTCTCCATGTCCTCTCTATGGAAACCAAAGGTATATAATGAAAATGATGAGCTGTTCACAGCTGAGGGACGTTGGGGTTGGATAATCTGACCACATGGGTCTGAGCTGAGATTAGGAGATTATTATTAATCATCTTCATCATCCTCAATGCTGTGTTCATCATAAAATATTCTATGAGCAAAGAATGCATGTAAGACTCTTTACTGTCTAGATTAATTTATGACTTTATTTATATTCTAACTTTTTTCTATTTACTGTAGATTGATTTATTTATTTTTCTTCATATCTTCGTTACTACCTTTGAAGTTGATGATTATTTCTTTATTTGTTTTGTACATGCATCCATAGCTTCATTGGTTATTATGTGCTTCATTATTACGTCATTCTTTAGTGTTTAATTACTGCACTTTATCACAGATAAAAAAGATATGTTTCTTTTCCTTCAGGTAGTGATGGATCTGCAGGACCGCGTCGGGCCTTTGGTCTGCTCTTGTACTCACCCTGCACCGTAGACGTCTCCCTGTCCTTCCTCCCCCTCCATTAGACCCATCGCTCTCAGGGCCTCCCAGTGCCTCTCTGGTGGGAGGCTACACTCGATGGCACAGTGGGACCGCCGCCTCCTGTGACCACGCCCACTTTTACTTTCCACTGCCACTGTGATGGGCTGACCATACTCGTCCACAAAGTGAAGCTCTTCTCTGCGCCGATGACGGGAAGATTCATGCGTCTTAGCCTGAGGAAAGGGAGCGAGGACAGTAAAATAAAGCCTTTTCCTCAGCATCCGCTGTTATATTTTTTATGTTTATATATTTTAAAAACAAGGCAAAGTGTGTATGACGTCCATAGTTTCCTGCTGTATAAGAGGACCCTTTGTAAAGCAAGAGCAGCATATTTCTCCTCAATAATAGAGGAGAATAAGAATAATCCTAGATTTCTTTTTAATCCAGTTGCCAAACTCACCCAGAGCCATAGCTCTGTTGAACCGTCAATTCCACCTGCTCTTAGCAGGAACGATTTTATGGGATTCTTTATAAATAAGGTTGATCTTATTAAAAATAAGATCATTAGCACTCCTCTATCCGCGATTGGTTTGTCTCTGGAGGGGGGGGCAGCATCTGAGGTAGTCATGGAATCTGAACCGGGTTTAGACTGCTTTGATTCAGTTGAACTTTCAGAGTTAGCAAAACTATTGTCTTCATCTAAGCCTTCAACTTGGATGTTAGTTCCAGTTCCAACCAGGTTATTTAAGGAGGTAACTTTCCTTTTTGATAAAGCTTCTAGTTAGAGTGGCTCAGGTTATCCTGATCTATCT
>NW_015152195.1:43816-45859 GCF_000732505.1 Cyprinodon variegatus
GTTAAGAGTCATCCAGGTTTTTATGTATTCAGAGATGCCTGTAATCTATGTAATGGGTTAGCTTCATCTGGATTATAGACAGATATTGCTAATGATTTCATTTTTGATAGAATCAATCTTATTTATAAAGAATCCCATAAAATCATTACTGCTAAGAGCAGGTGGAAATGACGGTTCAACAGAGCTATGGCTCTGGGTGAGTTTGGCAACTTGATTAAAAAGAAATCTAGGATTATTCTTATTCTCCTCTATTAATGCGGAGAAGTATGCTGCTCTTGCTTTACAAAGGGTCCTCTTATACATGGACATTGTGTGAACTTTAATGCAAACCCTTTTCCAGTCCTGTTCACTGATGTTTGCTGATAGATCCAACTTCCAGTTTATAAGCGTATTATTTGAGTTCTCTGGTGAGTTAGAGATCAGAATATTATAAAAGTCTGAAAAAATGCCCTTCCTTGATTTATTCCAAGTCATTAACTGTTCAAGTGGTGTAAGAGGGGGCTTGTTAAGATTGTTGTAATTTGCTTTATCAAAAAATTTAAAATAATGCTTTTTATTCAGCTTGAATTTGGTTTGTAGCTCTGCAAATGTGGCTGCCTTTTAGCTTTGGGTTCCCTGTGTTACCCGTTCACCAAACTTCTATTGACTAAATTAGCTGAGATTGTTCTCTACATCCAGTCATTTAATTGTTCTGATAAAATGAAATCTGCTTTTTATTCCACATCTCTGGGATTATATTGAGGAGAAAGTGACTGTGTCATCATTCTGTCAGCGGTGAGGACGTGGCGAGGACAGGCCGCCACCCGCAGCGCTCTCACTCTCTGTGCCTGGTGGGGTTCGCTCTAATGGTGGCTGCTTGTGTTATACGTAAAGAGGCAGGGCGATGTAGGTCAGGATTCAGCGCTCCATAACCCCGGGACCCGCACTCGAGTCTTTTCAGACAACACACTCCCCTGGGGCACACACACACAGAGACATGAACTGAAGCTGGAGAGACACAGAATGGGAGAGTGATGTTCTGCACCCTGGAGATGCGTGCCGCGCTCTGCTGCACTTTGACAGTAACATGGACTGATCTCTCCGACTCTCGCTGTTGTTTATCAAGTCATGACTCGGTTTTCAGCGACTCTCCAGACTCACCAAATGTGACACTCTTCCTTCTCAGCATAAAATCTGATCCAATGTGCAAAAAAAGGGTCACAGGCTGAAAAGTTGCCAGGAAGCGATGCAGTGAAATGAAACAAACACCAATTCTTATCTAAATGCTGCTGGGAAGCTAAAACAGCAGGACCAAAGTGACTCCATCCATCCATCCAGGTAGCAGCCAGTAACGTCGCGTTGGACAGGATGTCTCAGATTAAACATCAGCTGAGGAGAGGTAACAGCAATTAACATGCGGTGCTGGTGTCTCCGTGATTGGGATGGTTCTGTTCTTCTAGTTTGGGTTCTATTTGTAGCAAAAGACATACAAGGGGAGGGGGCATCTGAAGGGGATCAAGACATCAAACCTACAAATTAACTCAGTAGAATGATGTGGAGGAGGACCCCTAGGTCCGCTTGGCTCAGGAGGTCAATGAAGGCTTACAGGAACCGTCAGAAAGTCTGATGAAAGCTCCAAGAGAAGCTTTATATTCAGGAAGGAGCTCAAGTGATGGTCTAAGATCACCAAGGAGATTGGTAACCTGGTAACCGTGAAGGAGCTGGAGTGGAGGCCTGAGATCACCAAGGAGATCGGTAATCTGGTAACCATGAAGGAGCTGGAGTGGAGGCCTGAGATCACCAAGGAGATCGGTAACCTGGTAACCATGAAGGTGCTGGAGTGGAGGCCTGAGATCACCAAGGAGATCGGTAACCTGGTAACCATGAAGGAGCTGGAGTGGAGGCCTAAGATCACCAAGAAGATCGGTAACCTGGTAACCATGAAGGAGCTGGAGTGGAGGCTGGTAACCATGAAGGAGCTGGAGTGGAGGCCTGAGATCACCAAGGAGATCGGTAACCTGGTAACCATGAAGGAGCTGGAGTGGAGGCCTGAGATCACCAAGG
>NW_015152195.1:45872-47009 GCF_000732505.1 Cyprinodon variegatus
GGGATCTGGTGCACCGTGGGGCATTGGAAGCCTACTCAACCCTTCTGCGTGCACGATCTACACCCCCTAGGTTTGTAGGTCAGGGTGTATTGGTATTGCATCAGGAGGAGTGCCCACCTCTGCAGGCGTGCGGAGGCTATGGTTTGTATGTTTTTCAGCTCCTAAAGAAACCCGAGGAGAGGCTTGTGGTCTGTTTGGATTGTAAATCTGTGCCCATAGACAAACTGGTGGAATTTCTTAAAAGCATAAGTCAAAACCAAGTACAGGGCAGAGTCTGGGGGCAGAGTCCAACAAACGCAATAGCCTCTTCCGAGAGGTGACATCAGACTTCTTAAAAAGACGATGGATATATTATATATATATATACAGGTTATACAGGCATCTCCTCTGAGCAGTAAAGCAGAGTGGAGGCAGTGTTATGGTGCAGGTCAGGGCTCAGAGGCAGAGGAAAGGGAACATATCTACACTTTAAACAGACAAACCAAAGCTTCTAGTGCTCTCTGCTGCTTCCCAACCAGTGTTTGCTGTCTAATCTTCACTGCATTTCAGGAATTCAAACCTTTAACTGTTCTAATGGTGGAATGCTCTTATCACATAAAACTGTTCTGAGCTGCAAAAAATCTCTATAAAATAGTTAGAGAGATAGAAATATTAATGCAGAACTGTGTTCCAGTAAAAATAACAGAAATAACATCTGTTAGTGTAGACATCCTGGGTGAATCAACATCGTTTTTTAGGTGCAGAGACCCGTTAGCATGCAGTTCTCCAGGATATGGAGCAGTCCTTGCTCTCTGGATTAAGAGCCACATCCTGATTACACACCTGAACATCCTCCTCTGAACCAACATTCAGTAAACCAACTTTTATTCATTGTGTTCAACACAGCAGGAAGTGCTTTTATTTTGATAAACTGGAAGTGACATTTTTCTGCCTGTTAGCAGAGAGAATATTTAGTCTGAGGAACAAATGATTTGACCCATTAACAGCCTGCAGGGGGCTCCCTTACTGGTTGGTATCCATCCATCCATCCATCCATCCATCCATTCATCCATCATCCATCCATCCATCCATCCATCCATCATCATTATTTTATCCATCCATCCATCATCCATCCATCCATCCATCCATCCATCATCC
>NW_015152195.1:49901-51698 GCF_000732505.1 Cyprinodon variegatus
CATCCATCCATCCATCCATCCATCCTCCATCCATCCATCCATCCATCCATCCATCCATCCATCCATCCATCCATCCATCCATCCATCCACCTGCTGTAGTCCACTCACCTTGGTCCGGCTGAGGCGACAGCCCATCCTGGCTCTTCCTGGTGGAGCAGTCAGATGGAGAAGGAGATGAGAGGCTAAGGAAGCTGATGATGAGGCTGCAGCAGCAATGAGGAGAGAGGAGACAGCAAGAGTTTGCTGAGCGGCGCCCGCCCACCAGCTCACATCTTCCAACTCTGCTGACCCACAATCCTCAGCAGATCAGCTGTTCTGCTGCACCCCCGGGGGACTCCAGCTCCCATGGTGCTGTTTGGTAAATAGCAGCTCCAGCAGCTCCAGTCGGTGGACTGTAGGTCCATCCTGTTAGATCAACCCTGCCTGACCTGAACAGGAGAGAAACTGATGATGAACTGAGAGAGGGATGGAGGTGAGGAAACAGCGTCTTCCTCCCCTTCCCCCTACAGTGTCTCTGCATCTCTGCTCCCAGCAGCCAGTAACAGAGCCCGGCTGGTGAAGGAGGAGAGGCAGAGGCTCTGATTGGTTGAGAGCAGAGCTGAATCCATTCAGGCTTTTTCTATCCTTTATTCCTCCGTCATCACTTTGTTTTGCTGTGCATGCTGTTTCCCTCCCTCTCTGCCTAACCCCCCCCCTGCACACACACACACAGACACACAAACACCACCACCTCCCCCAACCTTGCAGGATGCATTGGTCTACTTCTCTGCCTGGAGGATGCATCCATGTGTCCCTCACCTCCAGCTTGAAGTTCTAAATTCTCAGCTGATGAAACAACCTTGAATTCTGCTTTCCTCTGATGGATAAAAACAAATATTCCTCCATGTGCAGTCATTTCTCATCATTCCTTGGTTTGTGTTAAAGCGCCATCTAGTGATCATCTGACCACACACGTCAAAAAATTCTACTAAATCATGGCAGTTCATTTGGACTCCGGCAGAGATGACCTGATGAACTTGCTTCTCTAATCCGGTCGGTTTTCAACGAATGAAGAATTTTTGTAAACTCATGGAGGGATCCTAGCAGCATCTCTATACATCTGGGAAGCACCACATCAAGAAAGGGAAGTTCTATGTTCTTCCGAAAATTTCCAAAGTGGGGTTTCTGTTCATAATCACCTTCTTTCATTTGAAATGTTTACTCTTTAGGACGTGACAGTCATAACAAAGATAAAAGTAAAAGGAGTGGTTTTCTACAGCCCTGTTAGGTTTGCTGTCATCTCACGCAGCTTCAGGCCTTCCAGTATCCATGTTGATAAACCCAGGCTGTGGACACCTGAGTTTGTCGGGTTTTTCAGTCTCAGACGACTGTTCTGTAAACCAGCAGTAGGTTTTTGTCTCCTCTTGTCTTTTTACCAAAGTCTTTCTGTGCCTCTATCATGTGTGGATCCATGTGGCCGCTTATCTTAGCTGCTATGATGTCTGACAGTAGCTTCCATGTTTGGAGATGTTCCAGAATAATTCAATCATGGATTCATTGTGTACAACGAATCCCTTGAACCAGCATACATTGAATAGTACCTTTAACCACAGCTAGAGGGTGCTACTGCTGCTGTTGGTGAGATGTATCACGTTCACTTCCTCTTCTGACTGCTGAGCAGTGTTGTTGCTGTTCAGACTATCACCATCTCAATTAAGTTCTTTTTTTCTGTGATATCTCTGGATCTCCTCCTCCATTTTAGATGTGATTAATCTATCTCTGTTACAGGGATAGGTACCAAAGACTTTTTAAGGTTGC
>NW_015152195.1:53704-56367 GCF_000732505.1 Cyprinodon variegatus
GCTATAGAAATAAACTGAATTGAATTGAATTACATCACAAAGGCCTCCAGCTGTGAAACCTGCAGTAAAACAAGACTAAGTTTTTCAAGAACAGAATAAATCTTTGAACAAAATCTTAAAGAAACAGTGTCACTGAAGATAATTTCGTCTTTATTTATGGCATAAACAGACATTTACATCATCTTCATCAGAGATTGTTGCTCTTTTTCTTTCTGACACGGATGCTGAGATGAATTTGATTTATTATCCAGTTTCAGGAAGAGGAAAACTAGGGTTGTCTCTTTTAAGACCTTTTCTCCTGCATTTTGTTTTGGTATCCTGGTGAAAAATCATTGTGCAACTTTATGTTATGTTAAAAAGTTCTTTGTGAGTTTAGCTGGTTTCCCTGCAGAAAAACATTCAAATCAGCAAAAACGACATTCCCAGCATGCAAAGAGAAAGAAAGGAGTTCCAGGTCACAATGGGCCACACACCCAGAAGGACAAATTCAACTGAAGCTATTCTTGATCTCTAATATTTTTGGGATATTCTATTTTTGACTCTGTTGGTTTTAAAGATGGTGTTTGATGAAATGACATGTTTGCGCAGCTGCACAGATTGATTGGGAGAAGAAGGAAAACATTTCAGCAAACTCCAGCTTCTGAAGCTGATCCTTGGACTGATTTTCCATCCCAGCTCTCTTTAAACCTCTACGCATAGTTTCTATTCGATGCTTTTTTCCAGGAATGTCATCGGTTTTCTTGGCACGTCTGTGAGCATCAGCTGGTGGAGCTCCATCTCCATCCAGCAGGAACATTTATGTCATAGGATCAGCCTCATCACACCAACTAAATCATGGATTTAGTATCTGCAGAGTGATCTGACGCTCACAGCTCCTCAGACCAGGAACCATTCAGTGAGATTCAGATCCATGTAAAACCAAGGAGATCCAAAACTTCACGGTGTTCAATCAAAGTCTGCAGAGCAGTGGGGTCCAATTTAATCCTGGGGCGAGAATCAGGCTACAGCAGAACCTGATGTTATGAGGAGGATGTTCTCACCTCAAAGCCAGAAACAGAACATTTGTTCTGAGAAGACAATCAGGCTTGGAGTTTAAGACAACATCATTTCATGCCAAGGTTTCTGCTGAAGGAAAGAACCTTCAAATCCAACTGGGCCTCGTCCCCTAGTTCCCCAGAACCTTGTCATGAGTTCTACACAGAATGTGTCTTTCGCCCCAGCAGCCGAATCGTCCCTTCAACGTCATAAAGCCATCAGCCATTCTCATGTAAACCGAACCAGTTTGGACCGGATTCAGGTATTAAGCTTTGGGTTCTAATAGTTTCTTTTTCTTTGGCTCTGGGAGATTTTCTCCACTCCTGGAGACATTATGGATCCCATTAACAATCAAACAGGTTTTAGTGACTTTGTTTGACCCAGAGTTCAGTCCAGACTTTCTACAGATGGAGTTTGGTTTCTGCAAGGGTGTGAATTATTACCAGATGAGTTTTGCTGAAGTAACTGTAAACGTTGGTCTTGTTCTCCTACAGAAACAATCGGCCAGTGAGGCAGGCCAACAGGACCGCTGGGTTGGACACAGAACCCACAGATACTCTGCCCTTAGGCACCGACTTCCTCCACATTTCCTGGTTCCAGATGATTCTCTTCCTTCTCTGCTCCTCCTCTTCCTCCTTGGTCCCATCCTCCCCAGGTTTTCCAGATGAGGACGATGTGTGAACATCAGTAGAAAAGTATTCCTGTTCAGTAGTAGCTCCTGGAAGAGGACTCTTGGTGCAACATGTCACATCAGTGGTCAAGATACTGGGAACTGTGGGAGAATTGGTTGAAGTATCAAAGAAGGCTACATCTGCAGATGAATGAGTGCCCTCTGGTGCAGGATCGGAGGGACTACTAGTTATATCCCCATCATCCACAGTGTCTGGAACTGGAAAACAGAAAACATCCCAGACACATTAAGGGCCTAGAAATGGTCAAAGCCTGATTACAGTTCATTTATTTGCGCTGAACAAAGATAAAATCAAAGCAAAAACCTAAATTATTTCTTATCCGTAAGACTTATTTCGTTTTGAAGGATGTTAAAAAGAGAATTTAGTAAGATTAATACAAGACAACGAGTTAAAGAGCAGATAGGACGCGTTTACCGAGTAACCTTTATCTAAATGAGGATGATGGAAAACACACAAGAACAAAACCCACACAGGGAAAAAATGGAGAAGAAAAAAAGTTAATCTCTTGAAATGAAGACTCAGACCAAGGGAAGAAATTTGTCTTCAACAGCAGGTAAAGCAAACAAAATCTGTAGCACAGGAACAATGCATGAGGTCTGGGGACTGTTCCACTAAAGCCATGCTGACTAAACATGTCACAAGAAAGTTTGAACTACAGCAGACCAGAGGGCAGTCCTTCTAAACAGCACCTGAACCGACTCCAGTCCTCCAGAGTTCTCTGCTGCTACACACCTGATGAAAAGATTAGCTCATGAGGAGATGGTTCTCTGGGTCACTTAATCCTTGTCCTCAGGGTCATTTAACCCTGGTTCTCTGGGTCACTTAATCCTTGTCCTCAGGGTCATTTAACCCTGGTTCTCAAGGTCATTTAGCCCTGGTCCTCAGGGTCATTTAACCCTGGTTCTCAGGGTCCCTTAGCCCTGGTCCTCAGGGTCA
>NW_015152195.1:58525-61067 GCF_000732505.1 Cyprinodon variegatus
TTTCTCAGGGTCACTTAACCCTCGTCCTCAGGGTCACTTAGCCCCGTTTCTCAGGGTCACTTAACCCTCGTCCTCAGCGTCACTTAGCCCTGGTTCTCAGGGTCACTTAATCTTGGTCCTCAGGGTACCTTAGCTCTGGTCCTCAGGGTCACTTTACCCTCATCGTCAAGGTCACTTAGCCCTGGTCCTCAGGGTCACTTAACCCTGGTCCTCAGGGTACCTTAGCTCTGGTCCTCAGAGTCACTTAGCTCTGGTCCTCAGGGTCACTTAACCCTGGTCCTCAGGGTCACTTAGCTCTGGTCCTCAGGGTCATTTAACCCTGGTCCTCAGGGTCACTTAGCTCTGGTCCTCAGAGTCACTTAGCTCTGGTCCTCAGGATCACTTAGCCCTGGTCCTCAGGGTCACTTAGTTCTGGTCCTCAGGGTCACTTTACCCTCATCGTCAAGGTCACTTAGCCCTGGTCCTCAGAGTCACTTAGCNGTCACTTAGCCCTGGTCCTCAGAGTCACTTAGCTCTGGTCCTCAGGGTCACTTAACCCTGGTCCTCAGGGTCACTTAGCTCTGGTTCTCAGGGTCACTTAGCTCTGGTCCTCAGGGTACCTTAACTCTGGTCCTCAGGGTATCTTAACCCTGTCCCACGGGCCTGCAGCTCTTCATGCTTTAGATGTGTCTCTACCCAAACACACCTAATTCAATTGATCCCATGACCTCCTCTACAGCCATCAGATGCGGCTAAAGCCTGTTGGTTACTTGTTCTCTGAGGTCAGGTGTGTGGAGGCAGGAAGCACCTAAAACATGGAGGACAGGGGGCCCTAGGGACCAGGGTTTAGGAACCCTGATTTAACCTGTTTTTAATTGTTGATCAGACAGGAAAGGTGAGCAGAAGTAAAGATGGAGCAAAGAAGCCTGGCTTTGGAATAAACCGCAACCAATTGACCAGAGTTTAGGTTCATTAAGCCAAACAACTTCCAGTTTAAATCCTTCAGTCTGTGGTTTCACTGATTTTACTCATCTTCTATGTTTGAAAGGATCTGTTTAGGATGGATTGACTGAGACAGGCAAGTCAGGATGAACAGATCAAGAGTGTGTTTCATACCACAGAGGTTGTTTTCACATTTCTGGAGGTTATGTGGACAACTGGAGCAGGGATCCCCTTCCACATACGGCCGCTGGTCTTCATAGTTCCCTCTGAACACAGAAACACAAATAGCTCATGGAACAAGTTGAGAACATCCTGACTAGACAACATCCAGAACAGAGTATTACTGCTGTCCACTAGGGGGAGTACTTTTAACCCAACCAGTGGCACAGAGTCTGTCAGTGTTTTCACAGGTTTTATTCCAACATGATTCTTCAGAGGAATCCTCTGCAGATTCATAATTGTTAAGACATTGGGGTCACTAGATAAAATTAATAATTTGGCTTGAATTAAAATAAAAGCAAGTAGGTTGAAATAAATTCCTTTAAATGCTCAGATATTTTCAGTTTAATGTATTTGAACCATAATGTGCATGTGTGAGTGTGGCGGTATCAATTCAATCCAATAGGGTTTGTGAATAGATGTCACCACGTATTTACATCTAGATGCTCCGTTTAAAGCTGAGCCACCTACAGTCACTGCAGCTGCATGGATGCCATCGCTCAGTCCTGCTCTCATAATGCTGCAGTTTCTTTCAAATCACCGGTTCTTTTTTCTTCTTTATTGTTAAAGAACCACATTTTAAGTCGTCCACAACTTTCCTCTTTGTTCGAGCATTTTTTACAACTGCAGCATTTTACTTTCTTTTATATGTTCAAGTTGTTCCTTTGAACAAATGTTTCCACTCGGTCTCCAGTGTTTGGCACAGCTGCTGGTTTCCTTGTTCTTTGTTTACATGTGATGTCCCTATTTAGCATCTGTCAAGAGGAGAGGATTTGTTCAATGTTCATTTTTATTGATACTGCATTTGTATGAAATATATGATGAATAAAGTAAGCAGATTAATATTTCAGTTGTTTATTATTTATTAACCTCTTGAAACCCACAGAGTCGCCGGCCACCCGGTCGACCTTAAGTGGGGTAATAATTTAAAATGCATAACATTATACCAGTAAATTTTTTACCAGCAGATGGAGCCATTGCATGCAGCTCAAAGCTGACACCAAAAGTTCCAAACCCCACATCTGGAACTGTTGTAGCTAGAGGTCTGCAATTTTCTGCATTTGTGGTTGACATGATGTAGAAGAAATTTAGTACAATGAAATCTTTTTTTTTCTCTCAAGAATGTCTTTATTACTGCTGTTCAAAAAAGACCTATCATTTCGGAGAATAAAAACCCCAACTTTGAGTCATGTTTGAACTGATGCAGCTTGGTCTGTGTTCTACTCACCCAATTTTAATTTATATATTAAGAAATTATGTATTGTACATGTAATTTGGGTTTACAGTTCCTAAGTTATTTGCTTTTACATTTGGGTATCCAAAATAGACAGAAGCAGACATAGAAAAAGAAGCATAGATACAAAAGGCAACTGTCAACCAGCTCCACAGGCGGCCCCGTCCA
>NW_015152195.1:61697-68685 GCF_000732505.1 Cyprinodon variegatus
GGCTGGATGGGCTGGATGGGCTGGAGAAGTCCAGGAAGAGAATCCTTGCTGCTTTTCTTCTCCAGGTGCGAGTGGACTCAGTGTAGTAGGTAGAGGATGGCGTCCTCCACTCCTACACCTGGCTGATGGTGCAGACTGCAGGTGGTCCAGGGTGTGTTATACTTGAGGTCTGAGGAGGTTGAGGAAGATCTGCTACATAATCTTCATCAGATGTGAAGTGAGTGCCACAGGATGGAAATCATTCAGCTCACTGAGCCGATACTTTTTAGGAGCCGCTGTGATGCAGGATGTCTTCCATAGGGTAGGCTCTCTCCCTAGCAGCAGTGAGGTTGAACACCCGTTGTAATGGTTTCCCCGGTTCAGTAACGTTGGTTTTCACTAGCTGTGGAAATACCTTATGCGGGCCTGCTGCTTTCCTGGGTGGAAGTCTGACCTGGTCTGTGGTGATGTGAGGTAGGGAAGGTGTGGAGGTGGGGGGGCTTCAGGAGCTGAGTTGGTTGGCGGTGCTGTGATTGCTAAGGTGGGGGGCAGGTGGAGGCTGGGGGTCGAGGTGCTGTTTCTTGTGCGGAGGTGAATTGTTGGGTGAAGGGGAGGTGGCTCTAGCAGTCGTGTAGGGGTCATAGGCTGGTCCAACCTGTTGAAGAACTTGTTTGGGTCACCTGCCCTCTCTGTTAGAACCATAAATACAAAATATTGAAGTTATTTGCATTATGGTTTATCTTTTGTTTTTGTCATGTTCAGTGAAGGGACTGATATTTGTTTAGGTCATTTTATTGAGAGCTTTGGTTTTATCTTGAAAGTCTCACTTTTCTGTAAAACACTCCAGACTAACTGTTTAGACCTGGAGTTTAGACCACAGTTTTTGACCGTGTAAATTGTGTAAGAATTGGAAGAAGAAAAAACAGAATTGTAATTTCTTTAACATTTTTTATAGATAAAGATTTTAGGTTAAAATTACACAGTTTCACATGTCCTTTACTTTTAGTGTCTTTGTATTGTGGCCTGTAATGGTCCACACACCTTCACAGACACCTCACGTTATTCTCCCTCAGAATCTGCTCCACCTTTCTCTTTAGATGTCTTTGGCTTTCCTCACAGTGTTTTACCTCCTGCTGCCTTCATGGCCTCCTTGTCTCTGCTCCTGAAGGCAGCCTTCTTCCTGTTTAGGACAGATTTGACTTCCCTTGCTACCCAAGGCCTGTTATTCAGGTAGTAGCAGACTGTCTGACAGTCGGGACCCCTTTAGTGCAGAAGTTCAGGTAGTCCGTCAGACAGTGTGTTATCCCCTCTATGACCTCACCATGCGGTTCAATCAGCTCATCTCAGTGTGAGGTATAAAAGCAGTTCCTCAGGGACTTTCCATCTCAGGGAACCACCTCCTGATGGTGCAGGTCGTAACCGGCTGCTTCTGAACCAGAGGGGTGTCCTTTCCCTGAAGGTGAACCAGGTTGTGGTCAGACTCGCCCAGTAGGGGGAGGGGTGAGGCTCTATATGCATCACTAACATTAGTATACAAGAGGTTGATTGTCCAGTTGTTTCTTGTTGGACAGTGAACAGTCTGATGGAAAACGGGCAAAGCAGAGTCCAAGGTTGCATGGTTAAAGTCACCTACAGTTATAAATTATTATAACTGCATGTTGAGTCTGAGTCCTTAGCCTGGCTGTGATAGCATGTTTCTCCTCACAGGCAGCGGCTGCCTCCACTCTGGAGGGAATGTAAACACGGATGGCGATCATAAGACAGAATTCCGTCGGCAGATGGTCACAAGCCAACGGCTAACAGCTCAAGGTCCCGGCAGCATAACAGTCTTTACTGAGATATGTCCTGGGTTACACCAGCGGTTGTTCACAAACATGATCAGGCCCCCACCTTTCCATTTCCCGCTGGCCTTAGTGTGTCTGTCAGCTCTCACCACAGTGAATCCCAGCAGGTCCACATTAGCATCCAGTACAAGGTGCTTTAGCCATGTCTCAGTGAAGATAAACAGGCTGCTCCTTCTATAAAACCGCTGGTTGTTGAGTGCGGTCAGCTCATCAGTCTTGTGGGCCAGCAAGTTCACATTCCCCATGATTATGGAGTGGATTGATGGTTTGTAGGTCCGCTAGCCTAGCCTTAAGCTTAGCATTGCAACCCATCTATTTCCTCCTCAGCTCCTCCAGCATGGCGTTAACCAGCATGTCCCATTGTTCTCAGCACCACCAGTTTCTCTGATGAGTACATAAGAAAACCAGCTCTATGTTGCATGTTCAATAAAAAGATAAAATCATCCCACAGTTGGAAAGCTGTAGAATAAATTAGAAGGTACAATAGATCTGAAAAAAGTTTTTAAAAAAAGCGAACAAAGAGTAGAGACTAGAGAGCTACTGGAGAGGCTGCCACCTCCTACAACGCTCGAAACCCTTTAGCTGCTTTCCCTGCCTCCTTTTTCACATGGAAAATAATAGGAAGTACTCTACTTTTTCTAGATGTTTGTTAATTTTCCAAGTTGCTCATAAACATTCTCAGAAAACAAATATTTTTTATATATATATAAAATATGAAGCTGACTAATAGCTCCTCCTTTATTAAACTGGTACAGTATGTTTTTAAATTTGTGGCACAATATTGGACAAAACATAGATTTATCATCACAAAGCATCAGAAGGACAAGATTTATGGACAAACAGTAAACATTATGTTTTGTTTATATAAAGAGTCTTTGTAATGTTTTTTGATGTTTGCATTCATATAAATATAGGTTTGATTGACTTGTGGTATACGTCTATTTTGAATTTATAGCGCCCCCTGGAGCCGCCACTGGATTTGGTACATGTTTTGTGTGAAATGAGGCAATATTTTTCCCCAAAACTTGTAGTTTTTAAATGTATTTGTATTAATCATTTAAGAACTTCACAGCAAGAAGTGAAAAGAATCAATAAACAAAATAATAAAAATATCATGAGCTTTTTCCAGCCACTAAAATTCTGAGAAACTTGTTATTGTTTAAGCTGTCCTCCAGGGGGCACTGTTGGTTCCCAAATGGTTGAGTTTGTATATTATTGAAACATGAATTTACTGAAACTAACATGATTCATATTCTCTACAACAGCAACCATCTCAAATTACTGATAAAAACCAAATATAAAAAACTAACCTGAAAAAAATGGATGGATAAAAATAAATGAACAGTGAACTTTAGTAAGACCAATCCATTAATATTTGGTAATTATAAAACCAATCTGACCTAGGCTGTTGAAATTGAAAATGTAAAGGAGAATACATTTTAGCTGTTTAATAGACAATTCATCATTAAAAAGCCAAAGGGGAAAAAAAAACTCCATTTACTCCAGAAAAGATAGTTTAGTCCAAGTTAATTTATCTGACCACACAGGCAGCAGAAGGTACCTCGCCATCTTGAGTTAATTAAACAAAAAAAGTGACACTGGAGATTGAAAATAAATTATAAGGACTTGTTTCTTTATTATTCTTTTATCTTTTTTATTGAAATGAAGAGAAGCGGTGGTACTTGTTAACATCCTTAGTAGGAATAAAAAGGGTGGAATAAAACACGTTTTCTCCTTTCCCAGCAAAATAACCTGGTATATGTTAATTTGCATGGACTCTACTTTGGTTTGCACTCAATGTTTTCTGCTTGCAATACATCTAGGTGATAATGATGATGACAGAGCAGGCAGGTTTCTCACTCCATAAACCTCACCAGAGCACATATGGGTGAGAAGAACAGGAAAAGATGGAAAACCAATGGAAAATTTTACCATCACAACATTTTTTAGGAGTTGCTGCTCATCCATCCTACTCCCTGGCAGTTCTTCTTTCAGTAGTTCTTTCACTTATATTTGAGATCACAATCTGCATACTTTCTTTTCTCCTGTTTTACTTCCTCACTCAGTTCTGTTGCATCCAAGTCTGCCACCTGACCAGGTCCAGAGATCTCCCCTCTGGTAGTTCTCGGTAGATGTGCTTGGGGCCCCGATCAAACTCCGCCAGTAACTTCAGATTCGGTTCACAATACAGCATCCATTTACTGTAAGAGTGTTCTTACTTCTGGACAATATAACTTAAGTACAAGTTAAAAATATTTTGCATCACAACCCCCCTTAGAAGTGCAATTATCAAAAGAATGATTCATCAATGGTCTTGCATCTTTCTGTCCGTGTTCTTTGCCACTATGTAACACTTATTTGAGCTGACAGGAAAGAAGGTTGTGCATTGACCAAAAAGGTCGGAACACTGCCCTAAAGTCACCCCGCTACCTGCCGTGCAGTGTAGAAGAAGTGGCCGCCCATATGTCAGGTACAGCACAGTTCTCAGTGCTCGATGCAATGAGCTCATTCTGGCAGATACAGCTTGATCACAAGTCACCCATGATCACCACTCTCAGCACACCCTGTGGCCCTACAGATTCCTCTGCATGCCATTTGCCATAAGTTCAGCTAGTGGGTATTTTCAAAGCTCAAAGGAGTGGCTGTTTGCAGGATATCTGTTTGCCATCATAGTGGATGTCATCATCATTGGGGGTTGTGATGCTGCAGAGCATGTAGCCAATCTAAAAAGGTGCTTGACTAAACACTGGGGATTGCACTCAGACTAAACCCTCTCAGGTGCAAGTTTCGCCTTGCCAGTTCTGCTATTGTGGGTCCTGTACTCAGAAAATAATGGGCCGAAGGCTGATCCTGCAAAGATTAGAACCAATCACCAAAGTGGCGGTCCCTGAGGATGTTCCTGCCATACAGCCCTCAGGACGGAACATTTAACCCAAAGCTCAGTGCGCTAGCTGTGCCTTATGCTCAGGTTGAGAAGGCTGCTGGCAGTAGTAGTATTTGCACATAATTCAGAGACTTTATCTATGGAAAACAATGGCCATCGAAGCTGACCACCAACCTCTCGTTACAATCTGAAAAAAAAAAACAATCTTAAAGAAGCCAATCCAAACACCTCCCACATGACTGCAACGAATGCTGCTGCAGTTACAAGCCTACGACATTACACTGGGCTGCAGGAGCGGCAAGCACATGCATCTCGCAGACACCCGTTAGGTCCCCAGACTTCTGTGCATTGGCTCAATGACACATTTTAGGCAATGTCTCTCAGCTACGGTTCATGTAAGGCTAAAGGAGCTACAAGCCCACACAGCACAAGTCCTTCCTTCAGCTATAGAGACATGCTGACAATGAAGGATGCATTATTGTTAAAGGATACAGAACAGTGAATTGAGAAATCTTCCTGGATGGGAAGCAAAATGTCTTAAGACTTGGAAAAAAACCTCCATTGGATTGTTTTTTAACTTTTACTAACCTTTTTTGGAGACACACAACTGTCTTTCCACCCGCCCTGCAGCGAGTCTATCAGTGCAGGGCGAGGAAGGCGGTCTATTGGCCAACAATGAATAGAAACATAACAGAGTAACTGCTGTCATGCTCAGTCAACAGTAGCACCCCGGCACACCAACATGTGGCAACAAGACTTGCCACAGCCACACCCAGTCCCAGTTTTGCTCTGGTCCACAGTTGCTCCCAAGATGCTTGAGTGGCATGGACAGCAGTAGATGGTGTTTTTGGACTCATATTCAGGGTGGTTTGTAATCGATCTACGTTGCAAAGCATCTCAAAAAGCTGTGATCACAAAGCTCAACCGGCATTTCTCTGTGACAATGCCAGATATCACGCAAGTCAACACTTCAAGGAATTGGTTGAGCAGTGGGACTTTGTTCATGTCAGCAGCCCTGATTATCCACTGGCTGAAGGGCTGTTAAATGTGAGAAACATCCCGTTACAAAACACTAGGCTCACCTGCAGAGCTACTGTGTGTTGGTATATAAATAAAGCTTTGGTGGATTTAAAGTGCAGCACAACTTGTTCTCACACATGTCAACACAAAGCATTTGACCAGCTGCACCTAGATTAGCCTGTGAGGCAGCAGATCCTCAGTTGTTCATTCAAACATCTTTGTTTACAGAACTGATGGTGATGCAAATGAATGAGTTAGTTACCAGAACCCTCTTAGGGCTTTCTGAGCCTCTGATGATTATCCGGAGATCTCTAATCTAACTTGGACGCTAATTCTGTGAGAGAGCTTCATGTGTTCAGATCAGCTCTTTATGGATCTGTGTGCAACTCACGCTGGGAAGTAGTTGCAGACGAGGAAGGAGGCGTTCTTCCAGTTCAGTCCGCTCATCGTATTGCAGAGGTGGAAACCGCAGCCGACCGTGTGGCTGTCAGCCCAAACCATCTGGAACACACACACACAGTTAGACAAACACAATGAGCTCCATGTTCAGTTAGCACAGGCGTCTGCACTCGGTGTGTGACCTGGGTGTAGTGTCCACACATCTGGTCTTCTTCGCAGCTGTTGTTCTGGTAGTCATAATTCAGGTGTTCTGCACAAAGAGAATCAATTAAAGTACAGAAATTCTGGTTCCAGGAACAAAAAAACTGACTGGTTTTACAATGTTGTTGCCTGGTTCAGAAGAAAACAGACCCTGAAATAAGGGTGTGTAGATAATGACTCACCCAGGAACCATTTCTCCAGAGCTGATGGGAGGTCCAGAGGCCCGGTGCCAGCAAACAGATTTTCTCCTATATCTTCCAGGTCTGGGTTGTGATTCCAGATGCATTTAGCAGCGTAGCCCTCTGCAAGCACCTTCAGGTTTTGATCCCATTTCTGCACAGATGGTTTGCCACTGTCAGAATAAAGAAGACGAAACACCCAGAAGGTCCAAGAACTTCTAATATCTGACTTATAATCCATAATTCAGAACAAGATTCAATTCTATTCAGTTTTTTAAAAAGCACCAATTCACATCATGTCATCTCAAGGTACTTTACAGTTCACCAGATCATCCAGTCAGATTGATTCAAAGTTTTCTATCCAAGGAAAACCAGCTGATTGCATCGACTCATTGACTCTTCAGCAATCCCTCACACTAAGCATGCTTGTAGCGACAGTGGAGAGGAAAGACTCCCTTTTACAGAAAGAATAATTTAGTACA
>NW_015152195.1:69698-70930 GCF_000732505.1 Cyprinodon variegatus
ATTATCAGCCAGACCAGCAGGTGGTGCTGTTTCCTCCACCTTCCACCCGCCTGTCTCTAGAAGTCAGTAAAGAGGCAACTGGAGAGACTGGATGGTAATCAGTCAGGAGGTCCTGATGGTGTCAGAGCCCTGAAGGCCTGAGCAGAGCGGCTCTGTGGGATTCTACAGCACCTCTCCCCCCTTAGTCTGACCCTGGAGAAACTTCCAGGGATGTGGAAGACCTCCTGCCTTGTTCCAGGACCACAGAAGACTCACCCAGCAGTCCTCAATGACTAGAGAGACTTTTGTTGATTCACCTCAGCAAGCAAACCAGCAGCTATCAGGACCCCCTGCAGTTTGCTTATCGCCGTGGAGATGGAGTTGATGATGTCATCATCCATCTGCTTCAACAAACCCACTGTCATTTAGCCAAGGCAGGCAGCACTGTGAGGATCGTGGTCTTTGATTTCTCCAGATTCAGCCTGACTGACTGTGAGAGAAACTCCAGCAGACTCAGGTGGAGGCATCAACAACCACCTGGATCAAAGACTACCTGACAGACAGACCACAGGTTGTTAGACTGAAGGCTCAGCTGGCTGATCCAGCAGCACAGGAGCACCACAGGGGACGGTCCTCTCTCCATTCCTTTTTCCTCTGTTCACCTCTGACTTCCAGGACCAGGCAGAGTCCTGTCCTCTGGGACGACTCTGCAGTCATTGGGAGCATCAAAGATGGACAGAAGCTGAGGACAGAGAGCTGGTGAAGCGCTTTGTGGGATGGAGTGGAAACAATCATCTGATCCTGAAGGTCAACAAAACAAGGAGATGATTGGAGATTTCAAAAGAAACACGAACAAGATGAATCCTGTTAACATCCTGGGAGAAGAGGAGGAGGAGGAGGAGGAATCCCTTGATGTTCATCTGGACAACAACCTGGACTGGAGACACACCTGGGAAGCCGTCTGCAAGAAGGGACTGAGCAGACTGGACTTCTAGAGGAAGCTGAGGTCCTTCAGAGGCTGCAGATCTATCAGTCTGATCTCTGCCTCCATTATCATCCTCATCTTCATCATAATCATCATCACAATCCTCATCATCATCATCATCATCATAGCTAATGACTGAAAGAAGCTCAACCAGCTGATAAAAAAGGCTGGCTCTGTTCCAGGAACTCCTGTAGAACCTTTGGAGCTCGTCTGCCTGGCTGTGTGTTTCCTGGACGGGGCCGCCTGTGGAGCTGGTTGACAGTTGCCT
>NW_015152195.1:72699-73754 GCF_000732505.1 Cyprinodon variegatus
GAGGTTTCTTTCTGTTCAAAGGGAGTTTTTCCTCTCCACTGTCGCTACAAGCATGCTTAGTGTGAGGGATTGCTGAAGAGTCAATGAGTTGATGCAATCAGCTGGCTTTCCTTAGATAGTAAACTTTGAATCAATCTGACTGGATGATCTGGATCTATAAAGTGACCTGAGATGACATGATGTGAATAGCATAGAAATAAACTGAATAGAACTGGACTGAGTTTGTGAGGGAGCTTTGTTTGTATCTGTGTGCGTTTTCACACTCAGCTGTCAGTATTCTGCCTTAAATTCCTCCCTCAGCATCTGCTGTGAGTTAGCAGGTCATCATGAATGCATCATAGGCTCCTCCCTGCTGATTCATCAAGGCCTTGGACAGCTGATTGTGTTTATGCCTCAAAGTTGAGAGGTATGAGCTGAATCCCGTGCTACATTTACAGCAGATGTTTCTTAGTTTAGTTTGACAAGGAGAGGAAAGAACCTCCTAAAGAGTGAAGTTTGAATTGTTACTCATTAGCTCTGAGTTGACACTTCCAGTCCATCTCTTCTGTTCAAACCTTCAGACCTTTAGGTTTTAAAAAGGGCAGCTTCAGCTTCTCATTATATTCAAGGAAACTTTGATTTTGTAGATTTTTTCCTGAAGGCTCTAGTCCTAATCTGTCATCCATGTGGATCGGGAGTGTTGGTCTAGTGCACATATGTAAAAGTCATGCCTACAGGCCACAGCTGCTGTGACTTTGCAGACTGCTGTTGCATTGTAAGGAATGTAGTGTTGGTGTGGTTGTGTTGCACACATCCACACTACATTCCCAGGGGAAAACATGATTGTGTTTTTCTTTTAATTTTTTGTTGTGCTTTGCATGTTTGAATTGTTTTGGTTTTTTCTTTTCCCTCTAACAAAGCTGGGCTGAAGTCTGTTGTCTAATATGCTGTTTTCAGTCACTGAATAAACAGTAATAGGTTGCTGGAATTAAACCACTGCTTAAGAAACCGTCTCTTGACCCAGATGACTTGGTCAATTATAGACCTATATCCAATCTTCCTTTCTGATCTAAAAT
>NW_015152195.1:74503-77390 GCF_000732505.1 Cyprinodon variegatus
AATCAATCTGACTGGATGATCTGGTGAACTGGAAAGTGACCTGAGATGACATGATGTGAATTGGAGCTATAGAAATAAACTGAATAGAATTGAACAATGCTTTTAAGCAAACTATTCCACTGGAACTTTCTTCACCATTTGATGTCTGTACAGGGAAAAATATTTGTGGAGAAAAACTATATATCCCAATTGGAACAAGGCTGGCACATGCTATGAGTCCAAAGTCACAAAAATTCAGATGTGCATGCATGACCTAGTGCCGAGATTGTTCGATAGGTGCGCACTCGGGGACGACATGACGCAGGGTCAGACGTAACCTCGCGCTCTGTTCAATGTGCCGATTATAACCAACCTGAAAGAGTCCCATCAAGCCTGGTTGGCTTGTTTTCCTTAGGTAGAAAACTTTGAATTAATCAGACTGGATGATCTGGTGAACTGTGAAGTGCCTTGAGATGAGATGATGTGAATTGGAGCTATAGAAATGAAATAAATATAACATTATAGTTCTAATAATCTAAAGGGTAAACAGAAGAGTTCACTGAGTTGATTTATGATCCCATGCTGGCTCCTCATCGTTATGAAAGCTGAAAAGAAATCTATTGCATTACTTTAAAAACCTGAGCAGTTATTCTGCTCAGAACAATTCACATCTATCTGCTCTGAAAAATGCTTTTTTTGTCCCAGAGAGGCCTCCATACCTTTGTAGATCCATTTCAGGTTCACTCACACTCATTTCTGAGAATCTGATGGGAAGACAAACAAACACATTCTTCTGAGCAGCTCTTCATTCTTTACCTAAGTTACTTCTCTCTCTATATAAACACTGAGCTGGCTGAGTTTCTCAACACTCCTCCTCTGGTTGCTCAACACGGATCTCTGCCTCTGGGCTGGATTCCCAGCCATGTTCCTCCTCTTCTTATTAACTGGAGGTCATGTGCAGAGGGAAACTCCCATCTGTTTTCCTTTGGTGAAACCCTGAGCAGTGAGTGAATTAATGCTGGGGTTCAGGTTTAGAAATGTTGACTGGAGCTTATTAAACTGGACCCGCTCCAAGTACTGTGGCGTCATATTGGTCTTTAATTCTCCGTGGCAGAGAGGTTGAGCTGTAGCAATAATAATAATAACAGTAATATTGAGTCGTTAACTGTGGCACACATTCCAAACCAAGAGGAAATACAGTGGTTTAAAATGTTTCCATGATGGGTCCTTGGCTGGTAACTGGCAGGTCTGCGGCGGTAACTGAATCCTTTTTAAATGGCTGCTGCTGTAATTAGAAATAATCTTAACACAGATTTTATCTGAACCTTTCGAGGTTTTCTTCATGTAGAGCTTCGGACATGGAGCCAGCAGAAACATCAGCAGCTCTTCATCCAGTAATGTTCAAGGAAAACATCAGACTCCTCATATACCATTGGGGACATGTTGGACTAATTTAAAGTTTCCTTTGGGTTTAATCTTAGGCTGGATTAACTAAATCCACAAGGTAAAACACCAGTTTGCTAACCTGCCTCTTCAACCACTCCTCTCTCTTCTCATATAGGTCATCAGCAATCACCATAATCCATTATGCCTTTCATTGTACCTTGCTACTTTTGCTGCATCAAAATAAACAAATAAACAGAGAAACTCTTGTCAGTGTTATTTTGATAAAAAGAGAGACTAAGGTGTTTATATTACACATTTTCTTAGAACTAGAGTTTTAAAATAAGAGATCATTAAATCGATTTTCCCCAAAAAAGTCTAAACATCCTTAAAATGTTATAGATTTGCTGCCTTAATTATTTTTTAATTAAAAAGTACTATCTGGGGGGGGGGTCGCCTGCTCTGACAGATTGGAGGAGCAGAGGCAGTTAGGAGGACCATGGTGACTGTGGAGGAGCTGCAGAGACTAACAACTCAGGTGGGAGCCAATTAATACTGTGTTCTATGAATCAGAGCAGCAATATGAGCAGCAATCACACCCATAAAGGGATGATGGCAACAGGTCAGACTAAAGTTTTAGGAGACAAATCAGGACAACCAAGAAGAAAAACTGTTAGAGGCTGCAGAAGCTGAGGTGGAGGTTCAGCTTCCAGCAGGAGAGCCAACCAGAATGGTTGTTAATCTGTGGTAGGACCGGACACCAATGCCTACAAATGTTCTTCATCAATTTTGATTGAACCTGAGAGAAGAAAGGAGACAAAGTGGACATGTCTCCACCTGCGGCTCTGCTGGCAGCAGATGCAATCACCTCCTTCCCTGCACCTGTTCTGCTCTCTGGCAGACAGACTCTGCCAGATTATCTGAAAGCCCTTGTTGACTAACAGATTATCGTTCCTTCTGCCTGATCAGTCCTCTGTTTCTGCCTGCGGTTAACCCTTCTCTGCCTCGCTGCTGATGGATCTCTCATCAGCTGTCTTTGTGTCCTGGTTTCTGTCTCCCTGGATTGGACTGATTCCACTGTTCTGACTCCCTGATTATAGTTTGTGGATTTCCCTTCTGGTCATTACTGGATCTGAACCTATGATCGCTTCCAGGATTTCTCCCTCAGAAACTTCAGACTATCCTGTGGAGCGGCTTTCATCTGCAAACCTCCAGTGTTGCCTCAATCACAGAGGGACCAAATTCAGAATCCTAATCCCTCCCCGGTTTCAGATTAGGTTAGCTGTGTTTGGTCTTAGTTTGTTTGAGTGGCTGAACTGCTGCTAAACTGATCCGTCTGGCCTTATGCTACATTCAGACCACACACTGCTACAGCAGCAGAAGCGGTTGGTTTACATGTGAAGTCGACGGTTGACGTTTCGAGCAGCAGGAGTAACACAGCTTGACGCATCAGATCAGCTGAATCAGCGCCTCATCAGCATCTGAGGCACGTGACCCGCTTCACCATCAGCAGCTGCTGGTGTTG
>NW_015152195.1:79524-86151 GCF_000732505.1 Cyprinodon variegatus
CTGGAGGTTTCTTCCTGTTCAAAGGGAGTTTTTCCTGCAGGGTAGAGGGTGGACCTGCAGCCTTTCACACCTTCATCTCCAAAGCTCATCCCTCACCTGTGTGATGTGGGGTGGGGGGGATGGAAACCTTTGGAGTGGGGGGTGGGGGGGTGGATGATGGTTAGGAGCTGATAGGTGTGAAGTAGTCAGTGGTTGAAGAAGGTGAAGGTAACAGAGGGTTCTGGGCTGGGGAGGAGAGGGGGGGCTGATCATTAACCAACCTGGATGTTCTGATTCTGGCCTGAGATCATCTTCAGACTTTTCTCTCTGATGTTGTTGTTAGGGTGATCCTCCACCTTCTTCTTGTAGCTGTTGATCTCATCCCTTATTTTCTTCCTCTGTTCTTTCTGCGTTGCTCTCAGCTCCTCCTTGTTCCCTGATCTAAAGGATCTCCTCTGTTCTTTCAGACGTGTCTTCATCTCAGGGTGGATCCATGGTTTGTTATGGAGAAGTGTTGAATCTTTCTGATAGGCTTAGTGTCGTCCACACAGAAGTTAATTTCAATGGGTGATGCAGTCCGTGATACTATTGATGTCCTGTTGATTAGGAGCACAGAGCTCTTCCCTCACAGTATTGGAGGAACAGTCCCTCAGAGCTCCTCTGTTTCCTCAGACCATCTCCACATTGTGTTTCTGCACCAGAGCTTTGTATGCAGACTGAGGATAAACCAGATTGTGGTCAGAGGGGAGGGAGAGGTGATGAGTTTTATTCCTCTGCATACAGTAGATCCAGGGTTTTATTGTCTCTGGTCTGGCAGGTAACATGTGGGAAGGCTGGAGGACAGGGAGACATGGCTGAAGTCTCCAGAGATCAGAAAAACAGTCTGCTGGTGCTGTGGTTGGAGTCTGCTGGTGGTGCAGGACATCACAGACTGGTACTGCATTAGCAAGGGGGGGTGGGGGGGCATACACAGCTATCTATATAACGTGTGTAAATTGTCAGGGCAGGTAGTTGGGCCTTATACTAACTGCTAGCAGCTGCATGTCTTTACTGCAGAGCGTCTTGTTAGTTGTTCAGAGTTACACCATCTATTGTTTACAAACACAGCCAGACCCCCTCCTCTCTCCTTGGTTCTGTCGGACCCAATTTGGTGAAATCTGTCCATGTTTACATAATAGTCTGGGATTAGCGTGGTTAGCCACGCCTCCAACAGGCATAGCATGCTAGCCTCTCTGTAGCGTCTTTCATGGTGAAATAAATCTACCACCTCATTAGAGACAGATGTGATGTTGCCCATGATGACAGACTGGATGGTTGGTCTATACCTTCCTCCTGGTAGTATCACCCAACACAGCACAGCTGCCATGTCTCTTCCTATCTCGGGGATATGGGCTCGCTCCGTGTGCGGCAGTACAGCAGAGCTCTATAGAGCTCTACAGGGCGAGCAACTGGTCCCGGGTCTAAACCCGGGACCAGTTGCTCGCCCTGTAGAGCAAAACAAAGGGAGCCTGGTCAAACACGCCATTTCCGCACGCAAAGACGGCAAATAAAAGAATAAAAACAGTTTTCCAGAAAAATGTGAGCTCCTTGATGTTAGAAACAATATAGAAAACATACAAAGTCACAGCAAAAATTAAAATAATAAAAAAGTAGGAAAAGCTCAGAAAAATAAAGAGAAACAGGCTGCCTGCTCCTCGCAGGCTGCCTGGTCCTCGCAGGCTGCCATTTATATGGCGCCTGCCTCTCAAATCATCAGCACCACAGGGAGTCCAGCTGCTTTCAACCAATGAAAACACTCTAATTTTATCCCATGGCGAAGCAGTGCTTTGAGTTTGCTCCTAGAGACATTTAGAAATATATCTCTTTTCAAACTGGTTGTTGGATTGAGTGACTGTAGAAGATCAGCAGGCAGAAAACTTTACTCAGGAAATGTTTCCAGGCAAATTTAAAGAATTTATAGAATGAACTGGATGGAATAGGATCAAACAGTGTTATGAATGTTGTTTCTAAAGAAGATTTGATTAGGATGAGACTATTCCTGCTCCATAAAGTCAGTGCAGACCTTCTAGCTCTGGAGACAAACTGCTTCCAGTCTCCAGACGGTCCAGCTTCCTCCAGCTTCCACTTCTTTACTTTTTCTATCTTGCTTCTCTCAGTTGTTCTCATTTTCTAAACAGTGACTCTTTAAAGAAAATGATGTTTCTCTCCTGACCTTCTTGGCCCAGTAGGGGTACCATACCCCCCCCCCCGGGTTCATCTGTGTATTGCAGCAGATTGCCTCACTTCTCCCAAACGTTGAGATTCAGCCAGTAAAGTTCTTCAGAGATCTTAAGCTGATTTTCTTACAGAGTAGCTTTCACAGCACATATAACGGCCCACCGCTAATATATATATATATATATATATATATATATATATATTTATATATATATATCCACATACATTTTGTTCTGTGAAACTTGGTATTTTTCCATGCAGCACAGGGATGAGGTATCTTCTCAATTCGACGTTTACTACTTTCTGCCAAATACTATATGGCGGTGACAATGACCTACAAACCTGCGCCCACGAGGCGTCTAGGTATAGATGTCCGTAGTCAAGGGAGAGAAAGGGAAGCCATGGCAGTCATAGCATAGGCTAGGTCCTTTCTACCAGGAATAAAACCATTTGGAAGCAACATGTGTTCATTAGAAAAGTGCAGCAGAAGGCATAGTTTTATATTATGCCTTTGGACAGTTAGAGTAACTATCAGAGAAAAAAGTTGACAACCAGACCAGCTGTAGGTCTGTCCAGCAGGACCAGATTCTTCATTCCACTGTCAGCAGAACAGAACAATGAAATTCACTCTCTGCATTTAACCCCTCCCCTTAAGGAGCAGTGGGCTGCCATTGCGCAGCGCCCATTGAGCAGTGTGGGGGTAAGGGTCTTGCTCAGGGACCCAGAGTGGCAGTCTGTGCTTGAACTCAGTACCTCTGGATTCCAAGCTCTATACCCCTTGCAGAACTTTATTACTGAAGGCCAACACTTCTGTGTCACTCAGCTCAGATGATCTAAACATCACAATGA
The DNA here is from genome assembly GCF_000732505.1 of Cyprinodon variegatus. Lineage (NCBI taxonomy): Eukaryota > Metazoa > Chordata > Actinopteri > Cyprinodontiformes > Cyprinodontidae > Cyprinodon > Cyprinodon variegatus. Next base: position 82,570 of record NW_015152195.1, read on the forward strand.
GATCATAAGCTTTGATCCTTGATCCCAGAGAGCCTTGAGGCCTCCAAGGGCCACCAGAAATCATGATGAAGTTCTCATCTGTTGGGTCAAGCCCATTAATCATCTATCTACCATCTCTATATGGACCAACATCCCTAAGGAATGTCTCTGACACCTTGTTGGCCTTCAGTAATAAAGTTCTGAAGGAAATGGGCCCAACCCAGTATGACTGAAGCTGACCTCGATGAATGTCTGAGAGAACATTTGGATGAATTTGTATTCCTTATTAATTATCAGTTTGTTTGTTAAAAATCAACTAAATAACCTTTATTAGGACAGAATTGTTTTGCTAGTTCTAAAGATGTCTCCCTCATGGAGGAAACTATTGGATCTGCTTTTCCCAGACTTCACTTTGAATCAGAACTAAAGATTAAATCTGACTGCAGCTGAAATCACTACTCACTGTCCTAAAAGGCACTCGATGACGTCATCGTCTGATTTGCATACTTCATGTCATCTGGCTGCAGGAGGTTCTTATCCCTCCAAGTTTTTATTCATTTATTTATATTTTGCTGTCTGCCTGAGCAGCGCAGAAAGACCGAATGAAGGAAGAAAGGTGGGAATTTGAAGAGTTTTATAGAAACTTTTACAAAAACAAGGAAATAAAATTCAGTAATTTAGTTCAACTCTCCATAACAATCAGTGGCACTATTAGTTGTTTGTCATCCAGCAATAAAAATAAAACATAAAAAAAACACAAAGAAGAGGAAGAAGAAAACATCAGTAAAAACACACAGACTGGAGTAGCAGAAGGGGAGAGAATGAGGCTATAGATCAAGTTATTTTATGTGAGACAACACTGTGGGTCATAAATTATTTTCATAGTTCAATTTAGCAAACTATGGCGGGATTAACAAAAGATTTGCATATTTAATTTCCAATCTGGATTCGAAGCAGAAAGGTTTATTTTCTCTGCTGTAGCGCAGGCCGCCTGCTCTGCATGACCATAGCAGGCAGAGACTCACTAACAGGATGACAGAATGTGATGCGTTTATGTTGCTAAAGTCTCTATTAACACAGCAAAAAGCTGCTTTTAGTGGAATAAAGGCGCCAGAGGGGTCTGATTAGCACTGATGAAACCCTGAGCCTCAGGTTCAGACTTTTATCTGCTAAGCTAATTGATCTTTAATTTCCTCTTTGTTTTGGTTAACATGAATAGGAAGGTGTGGTTTTTTATGCAGTACGGGGAACAGTTAGGGTTAATAATGAGAAATGAATGGTTGAGAAGGCGTGGCACTAATTTTAGAACTTAATGACTGTATGTCTTCATTAATGACAAAGGATTGTTCCTGTGCAGGAGAATAACTGAACCCCCGATCAGCTGTTTTAGTTACTGACTGAGGTCCTGAAGGTCTTACCAGGGGCATCATGGCTGAGGCTTTGGGAGAAACCTGTCCTCTGTAATGGTTGTGCAGCTCCACCAGAAGCTCCTCCTCAGTGTTCGAAAGGCTCCGGGCTCCAGGGACCAGCAGGGACCCCAGCAGCAGACACATCCAGAAACAAGCTCCCCTCAGTGGGCTGCTTGGGAGGGGGGAGTCCCCCCTGAGCCTGGAGCTCCAAGAAGAAGCTCCATCCTGAGCAGTCTGTGGGGTCGAGGCCCCCTGCAGTTCAGAGAGGCTCCAGAGGTGCATGATGGTGAACCAAATCCTGAGGGCTGCTTCCTGAAGTGTGAGAGCAGCAGTGTGTCGTCCTCCACGGTGCCTCTCAGTTCTGAACATGTTTCTATTTCTGGGTCGGGTTTAAGTGAGCCCAGAAACCTCCCCTTATCCACCCTCCCCACTCCCCCTGATGTGAAATCGATACTTTCAGAAATGTCCTGTAAACTTTTAGCTTCTATGTATCAGAGCCATCTGCTCTTTGGACCATATCAACTGTACTGTCTGTTTGTTTTACTCCAACCCTGCTTCCTCTTTCATGGTTTCTTAACCCTCAAAATTTGCTGTCTTCTGGTTCAACAAGATCTGCTCCCTTTCCTTTCATCCTGATTGATGTTGTTGTCTTTCAGTCTTGCTTTGAGATTCTTGGAGACAAACTGACCTTGATTTGGGGGTTTTTCTCCAGCTGTTTGAGGCTTTTGTTATGACTCTTTTACTCCTTTTGGGTTTCTGGTGTTTACTTTTCTATTCTATCTTTTTTCTGATTTTGTTCACTCTTTGTCTTTACTCTTCTTAAAGCAAAGAAAGTGTCATGATGTGGCAGGTTTACTAGCCTAGGTGCAGAACTCACGGACACAGAGAGGCAGGATAAAAGTCCAATATTTATTGAAAACACAGGTTTTCCTCCTGGGGGCAGAGAAGACAGAGCAGGTTAGGTTCTGGTACAGATTGACAGGTTCTGACTTACAGGTTTTCAGGTTTCAGACAGGCAGGGTGGCTCAGGCTTGCTACCATGGAAAGGACAACAATCCGGCTCAGAGGGAAGCTCTCACCCAGCTTATATGGGGAGAGCTTAATCATGAGCTGATGGGAATCAGCTGAGCGCTGAGCACCAGCTCCCAGGAGAGGATCCACGGCGCCCTCTGGTGGGCAAGCCTCTGGATCCCAACAGGAAAAACAGAAAACCACAGAAAGGGATCCACGTTGCCCTCTGGAGGGCAAACCTCTGGATCCCAACACAAAGAATAGTTGTATGGAACATTTAGGTGACAGGACAGTGCACCATAAAATGTCTGGGCAGTGGTAGCCAAATCCTTTAGTCCCTGATATAAAATACTTGAAGTTAATCTTGTCTGTAGTTTTGGCAAATGAATAAGAAGTTAAGGGTAAAAGAATACAAGCCGACAGAGAGTACTGCTAGCTTGTTCTGTTCCAACTGGAGCAGAGCTGTTTAATAAACATGGCAGCATCCGCATATGATGACAGCGCAACTGGACCGGAGCTGGTGCACGAGAGGCACCGGTGCCGACGCTGGCCAGGTTAGGCACAAACTGCGAAGGGAATCTGGAAGTTGACGAGGGAAAGGGAGAGAGAGGACGATCAGCTGTTTACTGTCTTGCGGTGCACGGACTCGACCCAGGGGGAATGAGAAGGAGCGGACACAGCGGGTCCTCCAAGAGATGGAACTCCTGGGTTCGCTGGCTGTTGGAGAGTAGGCAGAGTCTGAATGGTGTGACGGCAAGGAGCTGCAGCAGGCTGACAGCTGAAGGGGCCCGGGTATCCGGTGGGGACCTCTGCCATGCTTGGTACTGATTTGAGACTCCGGAGCACGAGAGAGCGCTTGGGACGGGATCCAAGGTGAGAGGCAACTTGAGAGGGACAGGAAACAATAATTATTCTGAGAACAAGTAGCTGTTTACCACGAAAAGTTAAAATTCTGGCACTGATCAGCCGGCCGCCCTCCGCTTAAACCCTCCTGTCATCACGTCACCGAAGAAGCCGCAGCTGTGCACAACACCCTCTGCTGAACTACCGCCACCTGCAGGAGAAAAGGAGAAGAGAAAAGGCAGCAGGCAGAGACCTGGTCAGTGATGCCCGCTGAGTCCTGACAATACCTAACCCCAAACCTAACTCTTACCAACATATACCTAACCTAACTATTACCAAC
>NW_015152195.1:87307-89010 GCF_000732505.1 Cyprinodon variegatus
GAACATGCTGAACCACCGAATGTGGTTCAGTCTCTGGGGCAGGCGATACCACCGACCGTGGTTCAGCCTCAGGAGCAGGTGGGACCACCGACTGTGGTTCCACCTCTGGAACTGGAGGGAACATCCATGGAGGCTTAAGTTTAGTCTCAGAGGAGGCTTGTCACGTCTGTAGAGAGCTCTTGGCGATAGGTGGCCTCTGCTGAGGGACTCTTGGAGGCATGTCATAACCAGCTCTAGCTTCTGAAGCCCTTCTAACCCTTAGCTCAGGGGTCTCTAGACGGCACAGGGCTGGCTCAGGGGTCTCAGGATGACACAGAGCTGACTCAGGGGTCTCTAGACGGCACAGAGCTGACTTAGGGCGACGCCGTTTCCTACGCCGAGGGGTCTTAGGAGCTAGGCTAACCGGTTTATTGATTGAATTTGGCGATAAATTAACTGGTTGAAAAATATGAATACAGGAATGAATTTCAGGATCAGAGGCTAAAGAGTTAGGCATGGGATCTGGCATAAATCTAACTGGATCAGGCTGGCGTGGAGCTAAATGTGGTGGTTCGAAGGGGTAAATATCCTCTCTATCCCCATAAAAATAATCCCAGAGAGCAGACTCATTGATATGAGGAGCTAGATTATCCGACGAGGGAACGGGACTCGAAACGTGAGAACTGGAATTAACCTGGGGCGAAGAGGAACTGAAACCGGTATGTGATGCTGGGTCTAATCCTATAGCTAATTCAATGAGGTCCTCGAGGCTAGGTGGCTCGACGTAAAAAGAAAGCTCGGTTCTGACTGATTCATTAAGAGCAAGGAGGAAAGCTGACTTAAGTGCAGACTCGTTCCAACCAGAAACGGCTGCTTTAACCAGGAACTCGGAAGAAAATTCAGTTACGGACCTATTACCCTGTTTAGAATTAAGAAGGTTGCAGGAAACGGAGAAACTAGAGGACTGGCTAAAGGTTCTTTCTAACTCCCGGATGAGTTTTTCATATGTGCAGTCTTTTCTGGTTTTAAGCGGAAATTTAGTCTCCGCCCACTCAAGGGCTTCACCAGACAAAAATGAAACAACAAAGGCGATCTTATCCTGATCAGTAGGAAAACTAGAAGTATGAAAACCGAAAAATAACTGACACTGAAATAAAAATCCCTTGAGCTTACGTGGGTTACCTGAAAATCTCTCAGGCAGAGAAGGACCAGGTGACGAAAACGACGGGTTGAGTGCAGACCAGAAAGGAAGGGTATCATCTTGACTGAGAGACGACGTCACCGCCGGAGAACCAGGAAGCGGAAGAGTATTCGGGGCAGGACGAGCCGCTGACGTGGCGTTATCTTTGTAGAAGTGGCTAGTGAATGATTGTTTTAACAATAACTCATGGACGGGTTGCGAGTGAATAAGTGTCTGAGCGTCCTGTTTCTCAGACCAACGACGGAGGTGATCTGCTGGGCTTTGTGTTTGGCCGCAGTGTTCTGTCATGATTGGGTTTCACAGTGAGTAAGCCCAAGATGCAGAACACACACGGAAGCACTGGTAAAAGTCCAAAGAGTTTATTAAAGTCACAAGCACAAGGGTAAGAAGTGGAAACAGTTCAGGCGGGGGGCTGGTTCACAGGGGTCTGAGCAGGAAAAGGGAGATGGCTGGTAACTGAGCCTCAAGCTCACTGCAGGGAGACAACAGGGGGAAATCCACATGGGAACCTCTCGGAGAAAAC
>NW_015152195.1:91263-93150 GCF_000732505.1 Cyprinodon variegatus
TTTGTCCATCATTCAATATTCTGCATAAAGGACAATCAATTAGACCAATGAAACACCTACAAAACCAGCTAATACAATGCACAACGCAACAATTAGAAAAATTATTTTAGAGTTCTGATAAGTTCCTCCAAAATAGTTTGGATAAAGTGAATGGATAAAGTTAAAAAAGGTAAAAAAAAAACAAAACAAAAAAACGACACAATGGACTTTGTTTTCCAAGTTTGAGAATTTGTTTCGCTTCCCATCCAGGAAGCTTTCTCAATTCAACATTTCTGGACTAAGGTTTGAATTTCTGGCTTATAGAGTGGCACAAACAAAAGCCTTGTTATGGCTTGGAAAGCATGCAAAATGAGCCGGAAAAAAAAGATAATTCCCTTAGTAATGGGGGAGTCGTTGAGGTCGTTATTGGCCTTCAAGACTCAATACTGGCCTATGCCTCTGAAAAGGGAGTCGTTATTGTCACTATTGGCCTGGCTGACCAGGCGAGATATTTTGATCTCCTGAATGTTGATGAGGTTTGAGATAATAGTGGAAGGAATCCTCTCTATTGCTGGGTTGTACTGTAGGTTTTTGGGAGCTGGAACCTGAGATCAACCCCTCTGTTTAAGGTTGTTTTTTCTTTCTTAACATAAATGGCTTCCTTCACACCCAAACCAAACAAGACCGATAGACAGAGGCTAGTGCATTCTAAAGACAAAACCCCCAGACCTAAAATGAGCGGAAACGAATGGCTCAACACAGACCAGCTACCTCCTCCAGACAAGACTGCTGTCCACCTACACGTCAAGGACAAATGACATTTATTTAAGGATGAGAATGTTCACATTTTGGATAAAGAAGACTGGTGGGTTTAAAGGGATGTGAAGGAAGCCATTTATGTTAAGAGTGGTCTTACAGTAGGTACCAGCTCTAAAAAACCTAAACACAGCAATATAGTTGATTCCTTCCCGCTATCATGTCAAACCTCATTGCCATGCAGGGGACCAAAACATTTTGCCTGGTCAGCCAGGTGAACATTCTGTAAACATTCTGGGCATGCTCCTGATGAGGTGGCGGTTGGTCAACTGAGGGATCTCCTCCCAGACCTGGACCAAAGCATACACTCCTCCTGTACAGTCTGTGGTGCAACATGACTTTACTGGATGGTTCGAGACAGGATGTCCCAGATGTGCTCAATTGGATTAAAGTCTGGGCAATGGCCAAGCCAGTGGATAGCTTCATTACTTTCATTTTGCTGGTATTGCTGACACACTCTGGCCACGTGTAGTCTAGCCTTGTCCTGCATTAGGAGAACCCAGGGCCAACTACACCAAATAAGGTCTCAGAAGGGTTCCAAGGATCTCATCTTGGTGCCTAATGACAGTCATACTACCTCTGGCGAGCAAATGGAGGGCTGTGTGGCCCTCAAAAGAAAGGCCACCCTACACCATTACTGACCCTCTGCTAAACCTGTCATGCTGAAGGATGTTGCAGGGAGCAGATCACTCTCAACAGTGTCTCCAGACTCTGTCACGTCTGTGACATGTGCTCATTGTGAACCTGCTTTCATCTTCGAGGAGCACAGAATGCCAATGGAAAATTTGCCAATCCTGAAAGCCAACAAAGGGGGTGGTGTTCACCGGCAAAAACCAAGCTTCCTGCATGGTTTCTGGCTGTGAGCATAATACCCATCTGGTGGACATTGGGCCCTCATACCATCCTGATGGAGTCAGGTTCTAACAGTTTGTGCAGACAAATGCAAATATGTGTCCTGCTGGAGGTCATTTTGCATGACTCTGGCAGTGCTCCTCCTGTTCCTCCTTGCACAAAGGCACAGGAAGCAGTCCTGCTGTTGGGTTGTTTCCCTCCTATGGCCTCCTCAACGTCTCCTGCAGTAACGGCCTATCT
>NW_015152195.1:95896-97184 GCF_000732505.1 Cyprinodon variegatus
AAACTCAGTGATACACGGCGGAATAGCTGTGGCCACATAGAAAACTGGAGTTTAGCAGGAGAAAAAAAAAATGATGATAGAGGAGACCAAAAGCAGTGCTGTCTATATAGCTAACTTCTAGATTGTAAAAAGACCTAGAATGCACATTAGAATTCAATTTGCATATAAGTATGTCTTAAAAAACTGGAATTAATTCACCTGTCCGGCCTGCATTTTGAAAATAGCAATATTTTCGCACATATGAAATGATTCATTTAGCCGACATTTACATATCAAAAAATTTTTTTTAGACCAATTTAATATTTTTATCTTAAAGGCATAGTGTAGGATGTTCTCTTTCTGGGTGGATAATTAAATTAAGTGGCCCTCCTAATTGTCAATCATTCAGATGTTATGTTTACATAAGGCCGTCCTATGTGCTCGTCCCCATTTTCAATAACTAGTGGTGAGTCTGACATGAAAAATGGCAAGTTTTCTTTTGGAAAGTAAGCTTGTTTAAGCAATGCATAAAGGAACTTTTAAACAGAGCGTGCAGGAGGAGAAATGGGCTCTCGCACACATTTAATAGCAGTTTTCCTCTCGGGAGCAGGTACAGGTTAAAAATGGAGAGGGCAGGTCTTTTTTAAAAATCGTGAAAATCCCTTATCCTTAATTGCCTATGATTTCATTATCTGAAAGGGAAAAATAATCATGATTAGCAAAAACAAAAATCTAAAAACATCTGTTTGTTTTATTAAAAATATGTTAATCACTTAGTGAATTGTGTTACTGAAATAAATAAACTTTTCAACAGTATTGTAATGTACTGAGATGTTGCTTTGCATAGTGTGTATAATGAAGCTGTGCTTGCACCATGTGTTTTCATGTTCTTCAGATTCAGTTTGGAACTGAAACGTATCTAGTGAGTATATTGGTGTTTTTGTTCATTTACTTTTTCTGTCTTTGTAAGGTAAATATTTAAATGATTAACAGTTGATCCTTTAGATTTTTTTTTATCTGAAATGCTTAGCATACTCAAAAAGTTCTGCCCCAAAGATTTGGCATGAAACTAAAATGGGATACACATTAACAAAGTTATTTTACTTTACTCTGATCAATGCAGTGGAAAGGACAGGCACACAAAGTTAGCCTCGTTCTTTGAGTAGAAACCACCAGCCTTACAGTGATGCAACAGAACTAAATCTACAAGAAATGTTTTTTCATATGCAGAGTTTTGCAAAAGTATTATGCCAAATTGGACACCACATTACAGGCTACAAAAATAAATTTATACAATAAAAATTTTTAT
>NW_015152196.1:0-7071 GCF_000732505.1 Cyprinodon variegatus
GGGTCATAAAAGGGTTATAAGAAATTCCTTTGATTGGTTGCGGGTCATAGAGTTCATAGTTCATAAGTCATAAGGTCATGTCATATACGTCATATGTTATCAATCATTTTTGACATAAGGTCATAAGGTCATAAGTTCATAAGTCAATAGTCATCAATCATTTTTGACATAAGGTGGGTCGTTATGTTTTTTGGCATAGGTTTAATTGCAGCCCAAACCACCTCCAGATGAGTGATAGCAGCATCTAAGAAGGCACAATCCTTTCCTGTGACAGAAGGTAGAGATTTACTTCTCAGATAGGAAGAGATATGTATCTTTGATATATACAGACTTTAGGTTAATGTGCTTTTTAAGATAAACATCATCAACAAGATTTTTTTACTGTCACGGCTGTCGGTGTCCTATTTGTGTTTACCATTTTTTTTCTCTCTCTTTCTCACTTCTAAGTAGGGTGGATCTAACCTCAGTCGCATCCATTGGTTTCTTCAGTTCCACATCAACCAATGGCTCGTCCCCACCTGCAATCACCTCCTGCTCATAAGGAGAGCTCACCAGTTGATTGAGGCTGCTTGTAACAGCCAGTTGACTTGTGTGCCTTGTGTGAGCCAGACATTGTTAGTTAGCAGCTGCGTGTGTGTTTAGTTGAGTATCTTAGTTAAGTTTATGGTCACCCATTTCGGTTTGTGTTTAGTATCCTGTGCCAGTATCTTTTATTGTGTATTGCTTATGTGTCTTTACTAGCTTGAGGCTAGAAAGGGGGTGAAATTAGCACCAGGGTCCTCACATCAAGTTTTCTTGTGTTAGTGTCACTAGGTGTAGTGGGTGCTGTGCTCTCTGTGTTTTGTCCTCCTTTTGAGGATCTCTTTTATTTAACTCGGTTTGTTATTTTCACAGCCCCCTCATTCACACTCCTTTTGTTTTTTATTGCTTGCACTTCTTGTTAGCAAATAAATTATAATTTTATAAGAGCTTACCGGTTTCTGCCGATATGTTTATGCCCCCACTCCTCTAGACCAACAGGGGGTCATAACATTTACAAGCTAAAAATATTCTGCATAGCACAACAGAGGCTCACTCTGTTTTATGCTTTCGGTTTAGTTTCCCTGAAAAATTCCACACCCTCTGGATTTTTTGTTTGGCAGAAACAGAGTAATAGACTACTGCAGATCTTGAACACACTAAGGTAAGTTGGGTTTCCTTAAACTTAAAACATGCAGCAAATATTTGGGTAAAGCCAATTAGAACCTTACTAATTTTACAAATTACGGATAATATTTGATCAATTTTGGATTGTGTTCTTACTTTTTAGATGAGTGCGATTTACAACCTGCTACAAAAGCACAGACTGGAAGCTTACTACAACACATTTAAAGAGTTAGGAGTCAAAGATGAAAGGGATTTCATTGATGGTGTTACAGAGGAAGACTTAAATAACCTTGGTAAGAAACTGAATTTCTAAACTTTTTATTTGTTTTGTTATATACTACAGCCAAATAAAATTTTATTTTTATTTTCCATTTTTCTTTTTTTGTAAGTCACATGTAGAAGCAAGTACTGCTATAACTTTTGATGGACAGGAGCCTAGAACCACTAACAAATGAGAAAAAGGACAGGTTTAGGATAAAACATCAAATCACTGGATATATGTTTGTACTTATTAGAGCTGGGTGGAATGATTCCAAAATCTAAATAATATTGATCAATCCATGCAGAATATTGCATCTGGAGAAAGGAGCCGTGCATGCTGTTGACACATATCTGTCATAAGAACAGATGAGTGCTAAAAGATTAATTGTTCCTGTTTATGTGGTTAATATGTCTCCATTTCTGGCATCTGCTCTGCTTAAGACTCTCTTAGGCTGACAAAAACTCCTCACTGCTCTAAACATGTTTTCCCTTTAGGAATTCTCTTAAAGTTTGATATGCTATATAAATAGCATTTATGTCACCAAAGTAACGTTCTAAAACAATCTTAGCTTCAATTTTAATACCTTCAAGGACTTTGGACTTTGGTATGGACTCTGGTCAATTTATGGAGAATATATGGTCTGGAGAAAGGAGCTGTGGACCCAACCCTGCAATAAGAAGAGGAGTCTTTAAACAAAGCAAGGGTGGTTTCAACATTTTTAGATTATAGTATTTCTCTTTTGCAGAATTTCTTTTTATTTCTTTTTTCTTTTTACTGTTTGGCTTTACAAGGCTGTCTTTTTTCTACTGAAGGACTAATTATCGAAAAATGACAATATTAGCATTGTTTCATAATTTGCCTTGTCCCTGTTACTAATAAATAAAATGGAAAAAATACATTTACTAACAAATAATCAAATGCACAATGAGCTGTGGAATATTTAAATAATTCCATGGTTTACAAATACTGATTATAAATCTTAAAAAGCACTGTGTGGCAAGTGTTATCTAGAACCAAAAGACAGCTACAAGGATCAAAACCAGTGGTGCCAAAAGTACACACATTTGTTACTTAAGTAGAAGTATAGATACTGCAGTTTAAAAACACTCTGTTAAAAGTTAAGGCATCAACTTGACCTCTTTACTCAAGTAAAACTGAAAAAGTGCCCCAAAAACTACTTAAAGTATAAAGGTATAAAGTAACCTTCAAAAAAAAAAAAAAAACAGCCAGATGCCACTATATGAACTGAAAACTCAATTTTTCAACTATTTCAAAAAATTCTCTGAGATAGGGCCAAGGATGAGGGAGGCCTTGTTGGTCTCTGTCTCCCGATACGCTCTTGCCTGTGTCCGACCTTTCAGACATTTCAACATCTTTTTCTGAATCCATCATTGTAGCATGGCATAGACAACTCCCGTCTGCAGTTTGAAGAACACCTGCTTGCTTCTGATGATTTCCTTTAGCAAACCAATGAGTGTTTGTGTTATATGACTCATCCAATGACACTAGTTTTCACTAGATGTGGATGGAGCCAATGATCTGCATTGGATGGCGCACATGATCTGAAATAAATATTTATAAACATAAAATGGAGGCCAAGAGTAACGAGTAACGTTTGTTTTAAAAATGTAAGGAATAGAAAGTACAGATACTTGTGTGAAAATGTAATGAGTAGAAGTCAGAATTAGGAAGAAAAGTAAGTAATGGAGTAAAGTATAGATACCTAAAAAGTGTACTTAAGTACAGTGACAAAGTATTTGTACTTCATTACTTGACACCTCTGGTCAAAACTGTGTGCATTCTACCACCAGAGGCCTTTTTCACTAGCTGAGTTGACAAACAATATGCAGTTGAGAACCCTCTCCCTATAGGTTTTTAATTCAAGTGAATTATTGCCTCTTCTTCCTTATTGGATTCTCGTCAAAAGAACAGGCCATTTTTGTGTTTTCAACACCTCATGTCTCTGACGGACCAAGTAAATTATTTCCTTTTTATTGTTAGCACAAAACTACAAAAATCCCAGACTAAATATGTGATTGGCAGTGAGGAGGGCAGAGAAAATTTATTAATTAATTTATTGAGGAAAATTTGCTCCTGATCAGGTTAGCTGGGGAGAATGTTACTATGGTAACAAACATAGAGGTAGAGTAAACTCTCTTTATGAAACAGAAAACTCTGATTTCAGGCTGAAAAAAACGTAGTTTTCAGTAAATCTGCTTTGTGGAAAGGTTCTTATTAAACTTGCTAAGTGTAACTTGCAGTCTATTTATTGATACGAGGTGCCATCTGCTGTGTTCCTCAGGTATCACAACAACAGAAAAATCATAAACCAGGTGCAGTTCACATTCAATGTTTGTGTGATTTGTTACATCAAGATAAAGAAAAAAGATCTGCCAGATTAATTTTTGATTTTATGGATGGAATATCACTTTTAAAGAATCGTAATTAACAGTTTTTTTGTTGATCATATTAATGAGTCCTGTTACAGCTTTACCTAATCGTCTTACCCCTCACTTCCTTCAGGGCTACATCTGATTTCATGGATTTCCATACCTACTAAGTATTACCCTGTTTAGTACGAAGAGCTGTGAGATGTAATTGGTCCAGCGAACACAACTCACTGACCTCTGTTGAGCAATTTCTTCCTAGTGACACACCCTTTTGCAACAAGCGGGTCAGATGATTAGCAGCCAGGATCCACCTGTCCACCCACTAATCACCTTGGTTCATAGCAGTTTCCTATTTTGATACAATGGCTCTTGTCATGTAGGTATTTAATTTTTTAGTGACTGAAGAGTGTTGTTTCAATAAGTTTGGTCACAGGCAACCTGCCAAGACCTCCAAATTCCATTTTTAACCTCACATACACTTATATCACACCATCGGAAAACTCATCAAAAAAATGTCTCAAACTCAATATCCACACCCCCCAATAAAGTTTATAATATACACTTATTATAATATATTATAATAAGTGTGCCTTTTGGCAGGTGATTAGCACAGCAAAATCAAGTAGAATTTATAGCTAAAAATCAATATAAATCTTCATTAACCATCTTAACCTTATCTATAATAATTAATTATTAAAGTGGCTTTTAAAAATAGATTGGGGAGCAGGCAACTTATATTTCAGAAGAGATGGAACTAAAAGATGTCCTTGATGCCCAAACAAAGTTTATAATCCCAACTTGTCCAATTCAGCTCTTTGATCAGTTATATGGCAACCAGTGAGGGTGATCTTTTTCCACAGAAATAAGACAATTATCAATACTGGAATAAGAAAAGAAATCCATCAAAGAAAAAAAACGAACAAGAATTCCTTACAAATACAAATGATTTCAGATGAAAATTAAGTAAATAAATCCTCTTCCATTTAAATTTCAGTAGCAAATCCCAGGGAAACTCAGACAGTAATTTCCTCCAAAGAATCAGACTTATGCTCCACTTCTAAGGTCAGAACCACAAAAAATAGTATTATTTTGAATACTCCACAGGATGACGGTTTCAAATTTTGAATTAAGAAAAAAGCTGAGGGATTCTGGCTTAGCTTTTTTTAAATCCCAGAGAGCAGAGTTTACTCCTTGTTCTTGATGGTTCAGCATCTTTCTTCAACAATTCCTGGTGATGTTGAGCAGAAATCAGCTCCTTTATTTACTTCAAGGGTATAGGGGTGCATGGGAAATTCTCTTCAGGCAATAAAAGCCTTGGAATTATTTTCGAGCATACACTTCTATTGGAAGTGGCTTTTCACATGGTGCCTCAAGACCTTCATCATGGCAACTTGTACTCTGAAATTACATGATGTTACAAAACTTCATATTTTATGCAGACAAAATTCTTTTGTACCTCCATCCCTCCCTGGCAGATGTACATCATAACAGGCTCTAAATAGTTGGATTTATCTCCATCAGCTGCTTTCAACAGCAGCTTGATCTTTTACCTACTGCAAAAAAGGTAGGCTTACTGGAAAAATAAAAAGGTTTACATGCAGTAAATGTTTGCATTCACAAATCAATAACCTGGGCAGTTGTGTAACAGGGATAAGATCTGCATATTGATGAAGGCGCACATAATAATAAAAGTTTTGCTTACACTGATGCCTTGCAAACATGAATCGCTATGCACCTTTTTAAAAATTTGCCCTTCGCATAAAACAAAAAATGAGTTGGATACCATAGCACACCCAAATCAAAACTTTTTTCTTTGCATTTTTCTTTGGGTTTTTGTGTATGGGTTTTTTTTTCTATTTGCAGGTCTTTTTTTAATTGCTGGTGTCATTTTTGTTTTTTGCAGGACTTTTTCATTTGATAATTTACTTAGACATGGTTTGCACCCCACGGCCATCGTGAACTGCTAAATAAATAAAATCTCTATTTCAAAACAGGACTAACACAAGTGGAGAAGAATCGCTTCACTGCATTGAAGAAGGATGTTTTAAGATTAAGAGCCCCAGCCCGGTCTGTTTCATCATTACGAAAGTCATTGAAAGCATTCTCTCTGATGTATACGTATCCAAAATGTCCAGAACCAAAATGCATCAAAGGTAAGAAATGTATTTTTGTGGCATTTTGTCGGAACTGTTTTAAAAAATGAGGCAAGTATTATATCATGCAAAAATGCTTTTTGCTTCGTCAAACATCCAGTGGTGCCATGCAGCAATCTGAGTAGCATCTGTTTACACATCTGGAGCGCTTGCACCTCAGCTTTGTACTTTTCTTGTGTCAGACCTCATGTCTGAATTGAATACTTGAGGCCTCGTGCATTAAGCATGTCAATGTACAAAAACCTGCAGTGCAATGGTTTGCAGTCATTTAAGATTTATAAAAATGATCATTCTACGATCCAGGGCCTTATGCAAAAAATATCCAGACGGTAATCTTGAATTTGTCAAAAATGTGCATCAAAGACTACTTTAGCCTACTTCTACGTATGCAAGTGTTTGCAGTGATGATGATCCTTATAGAAACACAAGAGGCCTTTTCATATTCTCAAAAAATATTGTATATACATTAAAATAATTAGCAACAAGCTATATTTCAGCTCAATCAAAGGGATCAAATTTCTGTAACTAAATTTGAGGTCCTTTTCAGCCTTGAGATAAAAAAAAAAATTACGTATGAAATACAGAAACAGGGGTGGTTAAAGTTTCATTGATTTTTACGTATCTTCCCATGTTAAAGCAATAAAAAAATTCACAATAGGAATTCATTCATTCTCACATTCATTCACTCGTTTGAGTTTAGCCTTGACGATCTTCTTTTCTCTTTTTTTCCCTTAACACTGTTCTGCTGTTCTCCACCTTTTTGCTTCAAACAAAATCTATTTAACCCCTCTTTTTTAACAGTCTATTGTTCTTCTGATCTCTCCTATTCTATTAGGTCTTCCTCAACTATAAAACAGAAAGTTAATATAATAGTTTTGCTGTCACTGACTCCTTTATTTTTGCATGAGCAACTTCCATCTCTCCAAACTAAGAAGACAAGCACACCTCACGTGGACAAAAGTGTTTGTACATGAGCAAACTGCTCCATTTGTCTCAGGTTTGAAGGTTGCCTTTTCCAGACAACCTGCTACAGCCAAACATGCTTAATAGGAATAGGTCAGGGCTCATTAGGGGTGTAAATAATAATCGTTTTGTATCGATGCATCGATCCAAAAGCCGA
>NW_015152196.1:8356-11212 GCF_000732505.1 Cyprinodon variegatus
TTGGACTCACCTGGTTAATTGGCTGGGTAGAACCAATACATGACATGGAGATGACTTGTTGACTCCACATTGCCCATGTCTGGGTCAGGAAATCGATACTGAATCGAATCGCCATGATGGATGTGATTTACACCCCTAGGGCTCATAGAAGGTCACTTCAGAATAGTCCAATAGGGACAGTGTTCTTTTGTAAGATGTTTCATTCTTCTTTGAAAAAAGAGCCGATGTGGCTGGGGTAAGAGTTTCATTGTTTTCACGTGTCCATACGAAATTCTCCCAGATGCTTTGTGGTTTGTCGATGTGTAGATCAGCAAATTCAAGTCTGAGATTATTCATTGTTTTCAACAATGGAGTCCTCCTTGGTTTTCTCCCATTAAGTCCACTTTGGGTCAAGCAATTACAGATGGTGCGATCTAACACTGATGTTCCTTGAACTTGATGTTCATCTTTAATCTCTTTAGAAGATTTTCTGAGCTTTTTTGTTACTGTTCATATTGTCCGTCACCTTTATTTGTCATAAATTTTCCTACATGCATCTTTCAATAATTATTTTTTTAAAATCATTCTGCTTAAGCATGGTTGAAAAAGTAATGTCTTTGATTTGTTCATTTTAATTGGATTTTTATTTATTATTACTTTTGTTAGATTCAGGTTATTTCTGCAACCATTGTGGATTGTTCTTTTATTAAATGATGGCTACCAATATTTGAAATGTGTAAAGCTATAAAAAGGGAAAAGAAAAACATTATAGGGAGTTTTTTTTTCTAACGTAGTTTTTTTTTTTGTCTTAGACCACTGCCATTTTAAACTGCACAAGCCCATCACATTCAATAAACTTGAAGCCGAAAGATTTTAAATATGAATTCTGCCATCATTAGTTTCCTGCTTAAGCCAGACAAAGATCCTATGTTTCCGACCAGCTATCATCCCATATCCTTAATTAATGTTGATATTAAAATAATCTGTAAAGCTTTAGCAAAACGATTAGATAAAGTCACTCCTCTCATAATCCACCCAGATCAAACTGGTTTCATTAAAGGAAGGCAGCCAGCCAATAACACACGCAGACTGCTTAATTTAATAGAGTATTCCTACAGTAAAAATATAAAATCCTATATATTGTCTTTAGATGCAGAAAAAGCATTTGATAGAGCACACTGGAAATTTTTATTCGCTACTTTTTTGTTTTGGCAATTCCTTTATCAATTGGTTTAAAATATTATACAACTTCCCAACAGCCTGTGTCAGGACAAATAATTAAACATCTTCCAGCTTTTGTCTCCAGAGGGGCACCAGGCAGGGATGCCTGCACTCCCCCTCACTTTTTGCCATTTTTATTTAGCATCAAGCTTCTACAATTAGACAAACTAATGTGGTTAAAGGTATAAAAGGCATGAAAGTAGAGCATAAAATTAGTCTTTACGTAGATGATGTATTACTTTATCTCCAGCACTCAAACACTTGCCTCTCTCAAGTAATTAGATTACTAGAATCTTTCTCAAAAGTCTCAGAATACTCTATAAATTGGTCTAAATCTATAATACTACCAATTAATTGCTCTCTACAGAATCCCTCAGGTCTACAATTGCAATCAGGAAATATCAAAGATTTTGGAATTACTGTATCATCTAAATTAGCTGAGTTACCAAAACTCAACCACATCCCTCTTTTACAAAAAAATAGAAGAGGACCTTGAAAGATGGAATTCGCTTCCGATCTCCCTTATAGGTAGGGTAGCCTCAATTAAAATGATGGTCTTACCTATAATTAACTACTTATTTTCAATAATAATAATAATACATTTTATTTGAAAGCACCGTATCAAAACACCCAAGGACACTGTACAGGCAGATAAAACATTAAAAAAAAGGAAACTAAAAAGTACAAGCATAAAGATCCCACAGAAAACAAAACAGCAGGAAGTAAAATAAAGCCAAAGGAAGAAAACAACATTGGAGTGATGCATATGAACTAGATGGGATAAGACTGTCTGAACAGGAAAGTTTTGAGTCAGGATTTGAAAAGAGGGAAGGAGTCCAGAGTACGGAGATCCGGAGGGAGGGAGTTCCAGAGGTGGGGAGCAGAGCGACTAAATTTATATGATTTATATGATCCAGGTAACATCTCTGTATAGTTGTATACATGTATATAGTGTTTATATTCATTTACAGCCTCAATCACTGTTAATGCTGTTATACTGTTTATACATACATTTATAATCTATTTATACATACCCTCTGTACACTTGTAAATGCATATTATATCCTGTATAGCACTTCTGGATAGATGCTAACTGCATTTCGTTGCTTGTACTTGTGACAGTGCAATGACAATAAAGTTGAATTCTATTCTATTCTATTCTAAATGCCCTGTTCCCCATTGTGACCAGACGGGCCGAGGGAACGGAGAGCTGGTAGGTGTGGGAGGATCGTAGGGAGCGGGTGGGGGTGTTAACGTGAAGGAGATCTGAGACGTAAGATGGAGCCAAGCTGTGGAGGGCATTGAATGTAGTTAGGAGGAGTTTGAAGATGATTCTTTGTTATATGGGGAGCCAGTGGAGTTGTTGCAGGATGGGAGTGATATGATGAGAAATGGGGGTCCGAGTGATCAGGCGTGCTGCAGAGTTTTGGAGGAGCTGTAGTTTCTGGAGGGACTTGTTTTGAAGGCCAAAAAGAAGTGAATTACAGTAATCGATGCGTGAAGTGATGAGACTGTGAACAAGAATGGCGGTAGTTTGGGGAGTGAGGGAGGGACGGAGACGAGAGATGTTACGCAGATGAAAGGCAGACCGGGTGATGTTGTTAATGTGGGACTGGAAGGAGAGGGTGCTGTCGAGGACGACACCCAGACTCTTAA
>NW_015152196.1:15508-23904 GCF_000732505.1 Cyprinodon variegatus
TGGAAAATGTAGTTAAACTAATAGCTTCGCTACATGTAGCGGCGCTACTGCCCATCACTGGGTATTACATATCTGGATAAATTATTTGAAGGAATGGAGGTGATCACATTTGCTAGATTAAATTTGCAATAACGCATTAACAAAAATAACTTCTTAGAATATGAACAAATTAAATCTATAATTAGAAACAAATTTAAGCACATTGATGGAGGTTTACACATTTCAACTAATATTTCAGAGTTCCTAGAGTTAAACCCCTCCAAACTACTGTCTAAATTATACAGGACACTGACTAAACTGGATGATACAATATCTCTTCTTATTATGAAATGGGAGGAGGATCTACCAATCAGTTTTGAACAAAATGTCTGGGCTCAGATATGTCTAAGAACTTTTAACATGACTAGAAAGCCCGTGATCGGCTCCATTACTTAGTAGAGTGAGGGGTTGTGGGGCGCCTCCTACAGGGCGCAGGGGGTTGTTCAGGGGTCCTTGGGGGTTCTGGGGGTCGCTCGGAGTGGGGTGCCTAGTGGGTCTGACCCCAGAGTCCTTTTCCCCCTATCGGGGTGGGGCTTGGGATGCCTCAGGGCGTCCTACAGCGGCTGCTTGGTGGGATGTGGATGTTATAAGGGCCTGGTCTGGCTCCCTGTCTCTGCCCTGGTCCATGCCATCCCCTGGTGCTGGCTTAGTCCGGGGTGGGGGTTCTGCATGGTGCGTACACGCTGTCCAGCTAGGGCTGGCTAGCTCGTAGGCCCTGCCGCCTGTCACTGGCCACCGGGCTATGGTGGGGCCTCCCTCTCCGGGGGGCTCTCAGGGAATGGGGATGCCCATTGCATATTTCTCCTCATTAATAGAGGAGAATAAGAATAATCCTAGATATCTTTCTAATACAGTTGCCAAACTCACCCAGAGCCATAGCTTAGTTGAACCGTCCATTCCACCTACTCTTAGAAGTAATGATTTTATGGGATTCTTTATAAATAAGATTGATCTTATTAAAAATAAGATCATTAGCACTCCTCTATCCGAGATTGGTTTGTCTTTGGAGGGTGGGGCAGCATCTGAGGTAGTCATGGAATCTGAACCAGGTTTAGACTGGTTTGATCCAGTTGAAGTTTCAGAGTAAGCAAAACTATTGTCCTCATCTAAGCCTTCAACTTGTATGTTAGATCCAGCTCCAAATAGGTTATTTAAGGAGGTATTCCCTTAATCCCCTCATCCATTTTAGATGTGATTAATCTATCTCTGTTACAGGGATATGTACCAAAGACTTTTAAGGTTGCTGTAATTAAACCTCTGCTTAAGAAACCGTCTCTTGACCCAGATGACTTGGTCAATTATAAAACTATATCCAATTTTCCTTTCTTATCTAAAATTCTTGAGAAAGTAGTTGCCAAACAAGTTTGCGATCACTTACACCATAATGAACTTTTTGAAGAGTTTCAGTCTGGCTTTAGAGCTCATCATAGCACTGAAACAGCTCTGGTGAAAGTCACTAATGATATTCTCATGGCCTCAGATAATGGACTTGTATCTGTGCTCGTCCTGTTGGATCTCAGCGCTGCATTTGATACAGTCGACCATAATATTCTTTTAGAAAGACTTGAATATTTTGTTGGAATTAAAGGAACAGCACTAGACTGGTTTAAATCTTAACTATCTGATCGATTTCAGTCTGTTCACTTTAATGACAAATATTGCAAAAATTAGAAATCTCCTGTCCAGGGGTGATGCTGAGAAACTACTCCATGCATTTGTTACTTCAAGGCTGGACTATTGTAATTCTTTACTATCAGGAAGTCCACAAACTGTAGTTAAAAGCCTTCAGCTGATCCAAAATGTTGCAGCCAGAGTTCTGATAAAAATTAAAAAGAGAGATCACATCTCTCCTATCCTGGCTTCTCTTCATTGGCTTCCTGTTAAATCCAGAATAGAATTTAAAATCCTCCTTCTCACATATAAAGCCTTAAATGGCCAAGCTCCATCTTATATCACAGATATGAATGTTCCTTATGTTCCTAAAAGAGCACTCAACCTGCAGGTTTACTAGAGGTTCTGTTTTAGTTATCAGGCTCCTCTCCTGTGGAACCAACTACCAGATTTAATACATTTCAGGTCAAAATGATTGCCAGAAAAGATCATGGCTGTATCATTAACGGTTTGTCTGTTGCAGCTAGAGAGGCTAAATTGAGCTCCTCTCCTGCACTCAGAACTGCACTCCCCCCAATTGGCAACCCAGAACCTTCAATGTCTAAATGCAAGAATGGGCGGAGCCAACCGTGTTGAGGCCCACGAAATAAGCCCCCCCGCCCCCCCAGACAATGCCCTACATAGATGTACGTTGTGAAAATGTTGTAGATCGAAGTGGAAGTATCGAGTGTAGATTGCTTTGGCTCGAGTTCACCAAAAGGTCAACACTTTTGCGGCTGAATTTTTGCAGCGGAATTTTTTGAAGATTAATTTTCACCAGATTAAAATTGAGTGTAAGGAATTCAAAGTCTAAAAAAATTCAGTGTTTAAAATTCGTTGTTAAAATAATTCAGTGTTTAAAATTAGGTTTAAAAAAAGGCAGATTCCAATGAGACTGATTTTCTTCCATAGATGACTGAGACCCATCACTCCAGTCTTAAATCCTGGTCATCTCAATAAAATGGTTTATTGAACACACAATCATTCTCCTCAAAGGCTTTGTTAATGACTTGATTTGTTGATCAGGTTGATTTTTTTGGTCTTACAGGAACCTCAAAGGGGTTTTCATAAACTAGTGTAGTTTATAAGTCAGGATTATTTGCCTAATTCTGGCTTATTTTGTTGTATTTAAATTTCATAAATCTGACCTTCTGCATCTGAATTGGTTACTATGGTAACTGACCAATTGACCTTAACCTGGTCAGAGCCAGGTTTAAAGCCAACTAAATTCTAACTATGTATTTTTCTTTGTTGATTCCAGCACCAGGGAGTTCAACAAATGACAGACAGGTTATTAACTCCATCATTTGGCCCAAATGCAGAGATATTACACACTCTTTTTTTTCATCTAAAAAAGTATATATATCCCTACACAATTATGAAATCTAGAAATCCTTTATTCAGAATGTTTGTACCCTTTGTGTTTTTTTGCTTTTTGAAAAGACCTTTGGGGAGGGGTTACACAGCTAGTTTCTTCATGAATCTGACTCTTTTGTCACAGCACTTTTTAATGTTGTGTATTTTTTGTTATTTTTGTGGTTGCACTTCCAATAATATGATTGTATGAATATGATTATTTGAACATGATAATCTTGTCAAAATATTAAGTGCCAGATTCTTTATATTGTTTTGTTGAAATAAAGATGGCATTTTGCATTAGACGTTACCTGACTTTTGATAAGCTTTTTGTATTTCATTTACAAGGTGAGTATCTTATGGCTAGTGTGCCTTAAAGTGTTAAATGTGGTAAAGAAGTTTTTTGGATTTCAACATTTATCATTTATTTAATTACAGAAAGATTTTTGCTGACTAAAATGTGTCCAGCTCTTCGTTAAAAGCAGTCTGGGACTAAAACTAGGACTAAGATTTCCAGACTGAATGACAATGTGTAATTCTATGAATAGAAGGAGTTTCAGAGTTACCAAGGCATTTATTTTCTCAAACATAATGTCCTGCTGGCTTTTATACCCCAAAACATGTTACAATAAAAACTGATTTGGCTAAGGTTTCAGACATCCGGTAAAAAACACAACATTTTAAAACATTTGTGAGGTACCAGGACAACCATTGGCGGATCTAGGGGGTGGCCACTTGGGCTACAGCCCCGGATGTTTCCACAGGGCCCCAGAGCTGAGCTGAGTAAAATGTATAGTACTGGAATTCACCAGATGGTGGCAGCATGCGCAGGAAAGCAGCCTGTAGCACTCCCTTGCAGAAGAAGTAGTTGTCACCACTAGCTATTGCTAAACAGACTGATGTCCCAGTAAAGCTCTGACTGACTTCAAGACGTTCTTTGTCCCGGTGTTGTATGAAATTCTGCTCCCCTTGTGTCGGGAGCGCGCATTGAAGCCAGAGAGGCGGACATGGAGGATGAAACCATTTTCACTATGCTTCTCATCAATTTCTCGCTAAAAACAGCTCATATAATCATGTCATGATTGTAACATCCAGTTTAATCAGCAACTCTTGTTTACAAAATTGTAAAATAAATAAATAAATAGACAAGGTCCTTTTAAGCTGTTTTGTGTTGTTTCTTTTAAAAGCCAAGAGAATCAGTCTTTTTCCAACTTCTCTCTCTTCAGCCTGACAAAAATAAAAGTCAGTCACCAAACACAGCTTTTCAACAGATAGTGTGTTTTTATTATTTTTCATTCGTGATATAAGAGGATGGAAACTGGCTGATAGCAGGACACAAAAATTAAGAGTTCCTGCAAAGATGAGAGTTTACACTTTCAGCTAAATCCCGTTCTAATGTAAAATATGACAGATTACTTTTTGATGACTTTTCTAGCATACTACCTGCTATCGCACATAACAATTAAGAGAATTTGTGAACAGCTGCTCTTTATTTCCCAAAGATATGGGAGGAGGAGAGGAGAGAATGGATGTTTCAGCTGCCTAAAATAATAAATTCCCCCTTTTACGATCTTTATGAAATGTATTTTCTGTTTAAATGTTTATCTAATACTTTACAAATATTCCAAAAGAAAAAAAGTTCAAACCAAAACCAGTGGACTTTGTTTTCCAAGTTTGAAGATGTTTGGCTTTCCATCCAGAAATATTTCTCAATTCAAACTGTCTGGAGCAATGCTACTGCAGACATTTGGAATTGAGAATTGAAATACATTTCATAAAGATCATCAAACCAACAGTCAGATTTATTTTAGCTATTTTGGATTTAAAAATATCAAATAATAAATGTTTCAAACATGATATAAAAAATAATGACAGTTTAAAATTTCACAGGATTTTTTTTTTTTTTTTCCCATGTTATGGATTATATCAGATGGCTAATACATATGGTTCCCCTCTCATAACTAGCAAATGGTAAATGGCATGTACTTATATAGGATCTTTATTGAAGTCAGGAGACTTGACCAAAACTTGACCAAGGCTTGACCAAAGCTTTACACTACATTCATTCACCCATTCACACACACATTGATGGTGGCAAGCTACATTGTAGCCACAGCTGCCCTGGGGCTCACTGACAGAAGCGGGGCTGCCGTACACTGGCACCACCGGGTTCTCTGACCACCATTAGTAGACAATGCAGGTGAAGTGTCTTGCCCAAGGACACAACGACACTGAAAGTCAGAGTCGGGGCTTGACCGTCAATCCTTTGATTTCAGGGCAAACTACCACATCCAACGCCACTGTTGCTCCAAATAATGGTCAAACATCCCCAAATCCACAGAGTTTGTTGTTGATGAAGAGAGGAATAAACACAGTTATAAGGGTAAATTAATTTCTTCCCTTGTTATGGAGAGTGAATTGTTATGTGTGATAGCATGTAGTATACTAGAAATTTCTTTAATTCGGAAATCTGTCTGTTTTATATTAGAACGGGATTTAGCAGAATGTCTATACCCTCATTTTCATGCTCAGGGCTAAGCCCCTGATCTCCTATGATGCTAGATCCTCCCCTGAGGACAACTATGTTTAAGTGGTTAGCGAATAGATATTTCAGGCTGTTTATGCCTTTAGTCAATCTGTTTTCTTTTGCTGAATCAATAACTCTGACTGACCTTATAGTCTCTGGAAGAAGAGTGCAAGTGTAAACTGTGGGGCGTTTGTTGAAAAGATGAAGCTAGGATGCACTCCACACACATGGTCAAGTGTGGCTTTTATCTCAGCCTGGAATTTCTGAATTCGGCTTTTGTAAAGAAGGACCCAGACCTTTTGTTGGCACTGTGGTCACTCACAGTTTATTCTGATTGTTAAAGTACGTTAACAATCAAGTAATCAATGCTATATATATATATATATATATATATATATATATATATATATATATATATATATATATATATATATATATATATAGCCAAAATCAATGTGGCCTGCATACTAAAACCTTCTATTATTTATTCATTGACTGCAGATATGGATCCATCTCAGAACACAGTCGAAGACCTGATGCTAAGGATACATCACAATGAATGTCTTGGCCAATCCATGGAAGTTTGTCTCTTTACAGTGGATGGAATGCCCCTGACGGATGATCCCTTCTTTAACACGTGTAAGTTTATATGAGATTGTTTTTAACAGTCACCTTTTTTATACATTTTAAAGAATCAAAACGATTTTTACTTGATTTACAAAAATTAAAAGAACTATCAAAATTATGCTTTGTTCAATTACCACAATTTTGGGTTGTATTTTTCATTTTCTGTACATAAATATATGCTGAAAGAAAACTGGTTGCTTTACTTAAATACCTGGAAAAATGTTGCATACACACTTGAAAACAAAGACAAACAAAAAAGCAAATAAGGCTTAAAATGTAATAATCTGAATTAAACTAATGTAAATGTTATCATTTGACTAAGATGCATATGGAAATTATTAGCATTCGCTTGAAAAAAGCAAAATAATTAAAATTAAAACTGCAAGCGTTAGTTGGCCTATGCAGCTCTTTGAGGCTCTGCATTATAGCAAATGTGCGAGTCATGCATCAGTGGCTCTAGCAAGCAAGTCAGTAATTTCTGAGTGATCCCTTTAGGTGGTGCTGTCAGCAAAACCTGATGTAATGTAACCTGAGTTACCTGAGTAACTTCAAGCTGAGTTAAATTAAAAAACATAACCTGTTTATCTCTCATGGGGTGTGTTGTGGATTTAGCTGAAACATCCAATCTTGCTGAAAAAGACGACGGTAGATTCGATTTCCTTATATATATATAACTTTAATTCTGAACTGCAGCAACTTCCAGCATTTACATAGAGCTACATCTTCTAGAAAAATCACTGACTTCTTCGCTGGTCAGGAATCACAAACTAAACAACCATGGCTGACATATGGCCCCTACGCCATCTAGTGGAGAAACACTTAAATGACCAAACATTACAATCTTAACCCAAATTGTATTTAGTTTTCATTCTATTTAGTAAACATATAAACAATATGACTTAACCATATTATAACAATATTCAACAGGGTGGATCATTACTGAAGTTGATATGGGCTGACATGGAAAGCACTACATGGATGCAGTTATTTTTATCTCCAGTCTCAAAAGCATGATTTAACAGACTGACTCTGTGGTTTTAATTCATAATGCAATACATACAAGTTTCAACAGCAGCAGTGTATGCTATGTGATTTGATTCAGATCGGACAAAAAATACTGAACACAAAGTTCAATCAAAATCCTTCTGGACTACATAACATTAAAACCGATTTCTAATCAATTGTCTGCCTAGGCATGGTTAGGGCATCAAGCAAGAATGTAATAAGGTTTTTTACATTGAAATGTATTCTATGGAAGAGGGCTGCAATGTCATGAAAACCAATCAGGAACTAGATGTGGCTGGGTGAAGGAATGCAGTGGAGATGAACTATTTTTGAATCAAATGGAAGATAAAGAAAACATTGTTGACTAGGGGGTTTTAAAAGGGACTTTTAATTTACCCTCAAGGAACCATTTGTCATGCTCCCTAGCTGAAGGTCAGACACCGGCCAGCCGCTCTCCCTGCTCTAATGCTCTCTACCCAGTGGACTTCTTCAATTTACAACTTTCCTTCTGTGATCACCTGCTGATGTACATCAGAGCTAGTGGCCAGCCGCCACTTTCTAATCGAGCACTGTCCTCTAGTCTCCCTCTATAGTTCCTTAGCTCCATAGGGAGGCAGGACTGGCAGCTTCATCCTGGCTCTGTTGCTCTCTCTGTTTTCCCTTCACCATCTCCCTGGCAATGCTGCCTTGGCTCCTGGACTCCCCCAATCTAGGACCAAGAGAGGCTGGCGGCATTTTTCACTGTTCTAAATGAAATATAATTGGGCAACTTGCTTTATAAAATCCATGTCCAAAATACTGAGGTGAAACCAACAACTCATCACTCAATGACACAGTGGAGCTTTTCATCCACCATGCACATTGCTTTTGAAGCACAGGGTAATTTCTGGTTTTATGCCAGGCAAACAAAACCACACAAAACAGAGGAATTTTCTGGCGGTTTTGCATTCAGTGTGAACCAGTGACTGCTGGTGGAGTTTTCTCCAGGGGGGGTTATAAATTCAAAATAGACATACCGTATTTTCACGACCATAAGGCGCACCGGACTAAAAGGCGCGGCCTCAGTTATGTGTGCCATTTCTGTATTTAACACACACATAAGGCGCACCGGACTATAGGGCGCGTTCTCAGTTATGTGTGCCATTTCTGTATTTAACACACACATAAGGCGCACCGGACTATAGGGCGCGTT
>NW_015152196.1:25258-26609 GCF_000732505.1 Cyprinodon variegatus
GGAGTTCGTTTTCCAGCTTCCTCCACTTGCGAACCATCGATTCATTTATATTGAATTCTCTCGCAGCTGTTCGATTTCCATGTTCCTCTGCGTAGGTGTTAGCCTTCAGTTTAAACTGTGCTTCATAGGCGTGTCTCTTTGCCAATTTCAGGGTTGTTAAGACAACAATGTTCTGCATAAAGCACATACCTGTTCTTTTATACACAAGCCACGCCCACACTTCCCCCTTTAAGGTTCTCACATACTCATGGTGGTCTCAACAACGTCCGCAGATAGGGCGCACCGCACCATAGGGCGCACCGCACCATAGGGCGCACCCCACATTTTGAGGGAAAAAAAAGACGTTTAGGTGCGCCTTATAGTCGTGAAAATACGGTATACCAAAAAACAATCAAAGGAATACTAGGTTATCAAACCAGTATATTTATATGAATGCAAACAACAAAAAATATTATAAAACTTAAAAAACCAAAAAATTATTTCATGTACAGGTTTACTTTTTGTACATAAATCTTGCCCTTCTGGGGCTTTGTGAAGGTAAATCTGTGCTTTGCATGGTTCAATATTATGTCACAAACCTACAAAAAATATTTGCCAGTTTAATAATTGAGTAGCTATTAGTCGGCTTTATTTATTTTTTTTATAGATAAAAACAGTTTTCTGAGAATGTGTTTATTTGCTACTATGCAAATTAACCACCACCAAGAAAAAGTAGACTATATTATATTGTTTTCCATGTGAATCCCAGATTGTTCATTATTCTTTGGCTTTTCTAAAAATGGCTTTAAATCAGTCCTACCTGTCTTTATCCATGCTGGGTCAGATCCTGAAGTTTGCAAAAGGAGGCAGGCAGTCAAGGCAGCAGAATAAAGCATTAGCATCACTGTATGCAGTTAGGCAAGCCTTGTAGCTAAACAAGGTCCTGGAAAAATACATAGTGTACAGTCTCCATCTGTCTTTGGGCTGCTAAATAAATTTTGATGTTTAGCTGATCAGGTCCAAACGGTTTCACCTCCAGCTTGTATTGGTTAGTTTGCTTTAAGTTTGCCTTCCTCCCGTGACCCGGCCTGTCAATCCCCTGTACAACAACTGTGACAACAGTTCCTATCACCTCAGGGTGTGCCCAGAGCTTTCCTACATTTTTGCACTGTAGAGGAGCTATTGCACTTGTATAACTTTTGACGAGAATCCATACCCGGACTGACCATAGGGAGAATCGGGAATATGCTTGAAGCGCCGGCCTGGGATTGGCCTGCTGGCCTGCATGTCTCTCTCTTTTTTTTGTTTCTTTTTAAAGTCTGCTGGTGCAGCAGAGCTTTCTAGTAGTGTATATGAAACTTTCTAGTATTGT
>NW_015152196.1:29003-30047 GCF_000732505.1 Cyprinodon variegatus
ATGAAAGCTTTCTAGTAGTGTGTATGAAAGCTTTCTAGTAGTGTATATGAAAGGTAAAGCTTTTCACCAGTTTATATGAACAGTTCTCACTACTTTGTATGCAAGCTTTTGAGTAGGTTATATGAGAGGTAAATGTTTTCACTCGTTTATGTGAGAGCTTTTTACTAGTGTTTGTGTGAGTTTGTGTTTTTTTGTTTGTTTGTTTTTGTTTATTTTTTAACAGCGTCCTGTCTGGCAATGTGGCAATAAGAATAATTGTCTTGATGCCAAAAGGAGCCCAACAAGGGCCCATGCGCATCCGCCACGAACCGGCCGCGAGTGCCGGGGGACCCCCCCAAACAACCCCCCTGGCCAAAAGCGCAGCCCCACCCCACCAAGACCGATGCCAACAGCGCCCAATGCAACACACCGCGCACAGAATCAACCCAAGAGCAGAGAAGCCGCCCGGCCCAAAACCGCAAGAAAAGCAGACCGCAGCCCGCGCAACCAGATAATATCTCGTAATTTTGAGATAATATCTATATATTTGGTTACGCTTACTTGAGCCTGTAAGGTAGAATCTCTCACAAAACTGGTCTTCATGATTACTTAAGAAGAATATCTGCATCTGTTCCACTTAACACTCCTCTGTACTCATGTCTAACATGATATGCGTTGGAGTTCTGCTCCTGTTTTTCACTTCATCACATCCATCTATAACCCTGGGATTAATTCAATTCAATTTTCAATTCAGTACATTTATATAGCCCCAATTCACAACACATGTCATTTCAAGGCATTTTACAGTTCACCAGATCATACAGTGAAATTGATTCAAAGTTTTCTATCTAAGGAAAACCAGTTGATTGCATTGACTCATTGACTCAAATACAATCTCTCAAACTAAGCATGCTTGTAGCGACAGTGGAGAGGAAAAACTCCCTTTTAACAGGAAGAAACCTCCAGCAGAACCAGGCTCAGTGTGAGCGGCCATCTGCCGAGGCCGACTGGGGTTCAAGGAGACAGAAGCAGAGAGAGCAGAAGGTTAGAGATTGAACTAACAGA
>NW_015152196.1:32651-40697 GCF_000732505.1 Cyprinodon variegatus
GAAGACACTGCGGTTAGTTCAGGTTCAGTGGGAGAATTGATTCTCGAACTTGAAGAGGAGAAAAGGTTGGCAGACTCATGTTTCTAGAGATCAGGCTGACTCTTAGACTCCAGTAGGTGAGGAATGTTTTCCGGTGTTTGTCTCAGTAGGTGGAGGGCGGACAGGGTTACCCAGAATATGGTTGTTTGTAGATGAACGGAGAAAGACTGACTGCCTCTGAGATTTTCTGCGGTACTTGAACGGACTGTTGTGCAGCTGAATCCCTTGCTCAGTGTGAAGCTCAAACGTTTCCTTGGGGAAAAGTGGATCCAAACTTCCGGTTTGTTTCCTCAGCTCATTTTGAAGCTCAGTTGATCCTTCCTGCCGAGAGACAAAGACAAAAAAACAATGTTAAGACTCAGGTTGACAAAAACTCAGTTTGACTCAGCAAAACTCAGCTTGGCTAGAGTACCCAAAACTGGCAAACACTCTGGCGTCGAGGTAGTGGCAATCAGCAGCTTAAGAACACTCCGTTAGCGAGGTAACCCCTTGCAGGTGTGTGAGGAGGAGAATGAGAACCAGGCGCTGCCTGGTGGAGGAAGGAAGACAAACACACAGATCACACAGACTGTAGACCTAACAAAGGCTTAGATGAAGAAGACAATAATTTTGCTAACTCTAAAAGTTCAACTGGATCAAAGCAGTCTAAACCCTTTCAGATTTCTGACTACATCAGGTACAATCACGGATAGAGGAGTGCCAATCTATTTTTAATAAGATCAATCTTATTTATAAAGAATCCCATAAAATCATTACTTCCAATTTTTTGTACCATGAGTTCCCCTCTCAGTCAAAAGTATTGAACATTTTCCAAAAGTGGAACAAACAATAACTAAAATGAAGACTATTTTAATAAATCTTTTAATTTGAGCATATAATTATCTGATCTGTCTGTTCACACTTTTGTGTTGCTGTAACTGCCACCCCCATCATCACTGCCAATCACAGCCTAGGCAGCAATAAGTCCTTAACCGATGTTTTGAATAACTGTTATACACACAATTTTTCTGTGATGCATTGTACAAGAGGTAGATTTGCAGACTTAGTTAGCTTTAAACTTGCGGTCAACAGAAATATTGGCACCCTGCCTTAGCCTCTCTCTGAATCAAAAAACAAACAGCCCCAGAACAGATCCAGGTGATATTCATTAGACAATCATTCAGCTCCAGACACATGCCAACACCCACTTATAGCTCCACGCACACTTGCCCATAAATAGCTTAAACACATGCACCCTACCCTTAGAGACAAGACAAAAATGTATCCTTTCCTCAATGCTTTAGAAGTGAGGTATTCAGAGCAGAGCCTCTGCTCCTCAAAACAAAGGCGTCAACTGAGGTTGATTAGGAGTTTGTTCCACATGCCCCATAAAAAAACAAAAAAAACTTTTCAGACATGTCCATTGGGAGGAAACCCAGGGGATGGTCCAGGAGATGCTGGAGGGAGTATATCCTTCTGCTGGTTTGGGAACTCCCTGGAATTCATCCAGAAGATTTGATATTCTGATAATATGCATAATGATATTAAATAGCTGTAATGCAGTTTCAGCTGCCTTTCAATAATACATATGCATTACGACTGGAATTGGTTTAATGCAATTGCAATAGTCTCACTGAAGTAGTAGAGCTCTTCAACCCTTGTCTGCAGAGCCCATGCTACAGCATCCTTTAGATATTCCCCTACATTTACTAACCTGGCTTAGCGGGACCAGTGGGTGAGTAACATGTTTATCCAGCCCTTGGAGCGCTGTAAAGAAAATATAATAATTAGATTTAAAGAAGCTGAAGCAGACACATCTAAAACCTGTGGGACAGTGGGCCCTGATGACCAGAGTTGAAAATTTCTGATCTACAGTACAAAGGGTGAAAAAAAGAAAACATTCTTATGAAATACAAATAAAAAAGTTTTTCTTCCTTTACAGGGTCATTACAAGACAGACACATTAAAAATGGAGATGAGATTTATGCAATATTCACACCAAAGCAAAATGTGATACAGATTCCTGCTCCTGCAAATTCATTGCAGTCAGATTTTGAAACCAGTGGAACAGACAAGGTTCGATGTCATGTCATGCTCAAGGTGAGTTAATTGCAATGTAGCATTTTGTTAATCTGGACAAAGAGAAAACAATTTGACCAGGGTGGTCAGGAAAGTGGGTACATTATGAACTTTAGTTAAATCTCTGTTTTGTAATGTTCTATAAGTTTATTCTCAGACTTATAAACACTGTGAAAAAGCAATAAAAGAAAGCATATGTTTTCTACTGCAATCTCTCAACCCATCTGTTTTGTGAACCACTCAGTTAAAGCTCAACTCTGCTTCAAACCAGCAGATGGTAGTTTTTTCTTCCACAGGTTTAATAGGAACTAGTCACATTTTCTGATACAAGTTATCAACCAGAGCATTGAGCAAAGCACGATATACTGACTTTTGTTGGATAAATTTAGAAAAAAGGAAAACGAGCACCTTGCTTTTCTTTTAAAGTTAAATTCTAAATCCCTTTATTGTCCCACAATGTGGTTCTTCACTCTCTACATTTTACCCCTTCCCCTTAGGGAGCAGTGTGCTGCCATTGTCTGGCACACGGGGAGCAGGGTGCCAGACAGCAAGGGTCTTGCTCAGGGACCCCCAGTACAGGCTGTGGGGGTCAAACCGGGTACATGCAACCTTCTCAGAGCATAAGCACAGTGCTCTAACCACTAGGCCAACACTCCCCTGACCAGCTTTGTATAAATATACCCATGATAATAGCAAAAAAAATGTGTCAAAAAACCCCAAAGCACAAAATACTAGTCTGTTAAAAAGTTAACACATTTGTCACAATAATAAGATGTGGAGTTGTTATACATTATACACAGTGGTTTCAAAAGTACACACATTTGTTACTTAAGTAGAAGTATAGATACTGCAGTTAAAAAACACTCTGGTAAAAGTTGAAGTATCAACTAGATCTCTTTACTCAAGTAAAAGTGAAAAAGTATTTGCTCCAAAAACTACTTAAAGTATAAAAGTATAAAGTAACCTTTAAAAAAAAAACAGCCAGATGCCACTATATGAATGAAAAGCTCAATTTTACGACTTTTTTGAAAAATTCTTTGAGGGAGGTCTGTTGGTCTCCGTCTCCATCTCCCAATACGCTCTCGTCTGTGTCCGACCTTTCAACATCTTTTTTCTGAATTCAACATTGTAGCATGGCATAGACAATTCATGTTAGCAGTTTGAAGAACACCTGCTTGCTTCTGATGATTTCCTTTAGCTAACCAATGAGTGTTTGCGTTATATGACTCATCCAATTAAACTAGTTTTCACTAGATGTGGATGGAGCCAATGCCGCATGTTCTCCCCAAGCTCCGAGGATAAGTCTTAGCGCAGCAATATAGGAGGAACAGCGGAGGCTGTAGGCTTTGCTTTGCGCAGGAGGTCTGGAGCGCTGTGGGGCGGAGTGGTGACGGAGGATGTGGGATTTCGGGGGAACAGGAGAAGTGACGTTTAGACACTGTCATCAGACAACATGCAGTAATTTATAAATGTTTTAAATCAGGTTGG
This sequence comes from Cyprinodon variegatus, assembly GCF_000732505.1. NCBI lineage: Eukaryota > Metazoa > Chordata > Actinopteri > Cyprinodontiformes > Cyprinodontidae > Cyprinodon > Cyprinodon variegatus. The sequence goes on from NW_015152196.1 coordinate 36,237, forward strand.
GTCAGCAGGTGGGTCCGGATCTGGACCGCGGTCCGCTAATCCGTGACCTCTGCATTAAACTGAAACCAAGAGTAACGAGTAACGTTTGTTTTAAAAATGTAAGGAATAGAAAGTACAGATACTTGTGTGAAAATGTAATAAGTAGGAGTAAGAAGTAGGAAGAAAAATAAGTAATGAAGTAAAGTATAGATACCTAAAAATGTACTTAAGTACAGTAACAAAGTATTTGTACTTCGTTACATGACACCTCTGATTATACAGCGCCTAATGTAAATCTGTAAGTATGACATGAGCCAATTTTCAAATTCAAGAAGACGGTTTTTAACAGATTAGTTATATATCTATCACTGTTCTCACATGCTTATTGCTATTTGAACAAGATCTAATAATTTTGTACTTGTTTATCATTTGAAAACTTTTCCAGCAAAATTATGAGCTTAGGGTGAACTTGAAAGAAGACACACTTTGTGTTTTGAAGAAAAAGCTTGCAAATGAGACTGGGATTCCAGGGCATGTCCTACATTACAAGTAAGCTTCAATATTTGTGATCCTTCCAATAACATGACTGCACATTTCTTATTCCATTACTGAACAGTTTGTCTTTTATCTGGCTGCCTGTTTTTTGCTTGCTCTTTTGTTTCTGTCTGACTATTTGATCTCTCATCTGCCAGCCTGTCTCTCTCAGCCTTTCTGTGAACTAATGCACTAGGCAGTGTGCAGGAGCAGCCTGCAACAGATTTTTCACTGGTTTGGACAAAAATTAATAATATCCATTCACATCTGTTGCTGTTCATCTGATATTTCACCATTATAAAATAATATACTAGGCAGACTGCTCTAAAATTGGTCTTATTTTAACACTTGAAAGAATTGATTAGATAAACAAAAATGTAAAGAGAGACATAAATAGTGCAAGTTTTTTTATAGGTAGTTTAATGAAAATAAAAACTTAAATATCATCAAATATTCAGTCAAAGGTTTCAACCAGATCTACTGTAATCTGCAATTCTGTAATCTCTGATTTATTACAAAAGTGAGTAATACTAAACAAATGTTGCCAAAGTGGATGAGAAACAGAGATTTACAGTGATTAGGATAATGCATAGATATATTTCAGTTTGCTTATATAGCACCAAATCACAACACAAGGAATCATCAAGGCACTTTACAGAGACAATTCAATCGAGTCATAAAGACATATTGGCTAAAAATAGTTTTTCATCTAAGCAAAACTAGCTGATTGCATCGAGTCATAGACTTTGTTTCTCTTATATGACCATGTTACAACAGTAGACATTTGCTTGCAATTTAACAGGAAGAAACCTCCAGCAGCACCAGGCTTAGTGTGAGAGGCCATCTGCCGAGGTTGATTGAGGGTTCTAGGAGACAGAAGCAGACATAAAAGAGGAACATAGAAGCCCTGTTCTATGAATAATGTCCATTCCGGAAAAGAAAATGGCAAGCCAGCTCCACATGTTGCTCTCTACAAGAAAAAACAGATCATTTATGTACTGTTACACATGTTCTAGGACTGTGCAGTGACCCAATGGATAGCACTGCCTTGCAGCAAGAAGATTCCAGGTTCGAGTTTGCATTTTCTCCCTTAGCATGCATTGGTTCTCTGGCTTCCTCCCACAGTCCTAAAACATGACTGTTAGGTTAATTGGCTTCTGTAAATTCTCCTTAGGTGTGAGTGTGTGCGTGAATGGTTGTTTGTCTCTGTGTTGCCCTGCGATGGACTGGCGACCTGTCCAGGGTGTACCCCGCCTCTCAACCGTAGAAAGCTGGAGATGGGCACCAGCACCCCTCGCAACCCCAGCAGGGATAAAATGGACGGATGGATCATATGTACTCAATAAGTACACAATGGCTTTTTCTGTTGTATTCTTGGGTGGTCAGAAGGCCTGGTGGCCTCTGTGTATGGCAGTGTCACTTCCGTCAGTGAGCCTTAGAACTGCTGCGGCTACACTAGGTGTGTTTCCATCAGTTTTTTCTAATACTCATTTTGAAGTATTGCATCAGAAAAAAACTTAATGAAAACAGCAACATTTGAATAAACTTCTAAATTTGCTGAAAAGTTTTACAATCACTTGTGTTGATTTTTGACATTTGCGTAAAAGGTTTAATGCGCAAAACCGGAGAGGCACACCGCACTGAGTAGTGACTGATCAGCTTGTTGTACTGCATCATAAGAACGACTTCTCCGATAGCATCATATTTAGTAATGGAGGAAAGCTTTAATCTTGTGGTCACAACAAGATTGCAGCCTCTACTTCCTGTTTACTACAGCCATACGTGACAATGCAAAATGGACGATAACATAGGATGGCAATAGCTCAAATAGAAACATCTCAGTTTTGCATTTCATTTTTGAACTTTTACCCACATACAATTTGAATTTCTGTTGGATGGAAACAAGGTTAATGTACACTTGCCACATGTAAACAGGCCTGCTAATACACAGGGATATATATATCCATCCATCCATCCATCCATCCATCCATCCATCCATCCATCCATCCATCCATCCATCCATCCATCCATCCATCCATCCATCCATCCATCCATCCATTTTCTTTACACGCTAAATCACAAGTGGGGTTGCGAAGGGTGCTGGTGCCTATCTCCAGCTGTCTATGGGCGAGAGGCTGGGTCCATCTTGGACAGGTCACCAGTCCATTGCAGGGCAACACAGAGACAAACAGGACAAACAACCATTCACACACTCACTTATACCTAAGGACAATTTAGAGAAGCCAATTAACCTAACAGTCATGTTTTTGGACTGTGGGAGGAAGTCGGAGTACCCGGAGAGAACCCACACATGCTCAGGGAGAACATGCAAACTCCATACAGAAAGACCCAGCTCAGAACCTTCTTGAGCAGCGGATATATATGTATATATATATATATATATATATATATATATATATATATATATATATATATATATATATATATATATATATATATAGTTTTAATAACAAAAATATATATTTTTTGGTAATACTTTACAAAGCAATTGGTTCTCTTTGCAAAAAGTAGCACCACATATTTCTGAATAATTCACTTATTGTACCATATGTCACACAAAGGTCTAAGACCAATATTAATGCAATGTTTTTACTGCAAAAATATTTTTAGATTTAACTTCAACATTGAAATCAGGTCTGTCTGTCTGTCTACAGTATCTATTTCATTGAATTGTCTTTGTGTAGTATTTTGAGTTGTGATGTTTTGAATTGCTGCAGCATAAATTCTAGAATAATATAAATGAATTTTTTGTTCTTTATCACATTAATGTTAGAGGTGAAGGTAACCTTGGTGACACACTTGAGGGCTGTGGAATAACTGAGGATTCAACAATATTCTTCTCACTTTCCTCATTCTGTGAAAAAGTTCAAGCCATTGACTTCTACATCTATGACGTTGAGCCTTCAGTCCAGCAAACTTCCAAAGGAATGAGTGTTTTGCTTTCATCTCTCTACATAATCGTGAGTAATACCTAATAGTATTGTCATAGTACTTTTGATGCTCTGACTATAACCATGGATAGGTAAATGGAAATATTACTCTTTAATTTTTATTAAAGTTTAAAAGCTAAAAAAAAAAGGAAAAATAATTAGTTTTGCTAACAGTCCAAAAGATTGATTGTTAACATTGTTACTTGATTTTTTACTTCAATAATATCGAAGAAAAACAGTCTCATTGGAATCTGCCTTTTTTTTAACACCGAATTTTAAACACTGAATTTTTTTTAGACATTGAATTCCTTTACACTCAATTTTTATCTGGAAAAAAATTCAGTTGAAAAAAAATTCAGCTGCAAAAAAAATCAACAGCAAAAAATTCAGCCGGGAACAACGCTGAGCGCAGCCGTTGTGACCAAATGAACTAATTTCATTGGCTAGAAGTTGCTCGACTCTATCGAGTGTAGATTGCTTTGGCTTGAGTTCACCAAAAGGTCAACACTTTTGCAGTTGAATTTTTTGCAGCTGAATTTTTTGCAGCTGAATTTTTTTCTGGTGAATTTTTACCAGATAAAAATTGAGTGTAAGGAATTCAATGTCTGAAAAAATTCAGTGTTTAAAATTAAAAAAGGCAGATTCCAATGAGACTGTTTTTCTTCCATACAATAACCAAGTAATCAGACATAATCTATTATATAAACAAATATTATTTTACTTCTGGTTATTTTAGGCATATCAAATGTTATTGCTGGTTATAACTGAAAGCATTTCTAATTTTTATTAACCTTTTTCTGTCACAGAAAGGAACATTTATTGACAGGTTGTTTTGTTTTCAATCTATATCTGTGTTTATAGTAACGTAAATTGTACGTTACTATAAACACAAATAGATTTCAGTACAAAATTTCAACCAGGAAAAAAATATTTCCTTCTGCATATAGTCTTTAATAATTACACATGCACTCCATTTTCTATTTCATTTTTATTACAA
>NW_015152196.1:45433-49024 GCF_000732505.1 Cyprinodon variegatus
GACGTTAACTTGAACATCCACGACAATCTACAGCGCCGCATATTGACGAAAATCCCACTTTTCATGCAGTGTGCAATATTCAGCAGATTGAAGAAGCAAATTCTAGAAACCTCTTTGATATGGGATTTAAATGACAGGTCCTGATCAAAAATAACACCAAGATTTTTACTTTATTATCTGAAATCAGTTTAATCCCAAATTGAATCTCAAGTTAAATCCATGTCCGCCATGTTGAGGTGAAACCGATTACCAGCAGATTCTCGTTTGGCTTTGGGGGCTATTACAGCTTTGGGGGATGAGAGTACTTGCAGGCACACAGGGTGTTCAATGGCTGGGTTCTTTAAGATTCAATTTCCCTTTTTTCTCTTTTACTGAGGTGACATATCCCTTCCTCTTTTGATCCAGACATTCAGTGAAGACATTAGATGTTAATGTTTTATTCTTTATTTATAGAGAATTTTTAATAATTATTTGCAGGGGAACAATGCTGACCTCATCTCATTTGACCATGTCCACTTAGCTTTGAACAGTCTGACATTCCCTGGCCTGAAGGGCCGACCATTCAGGAGATCCTCCCCAATTTGGCTACCTTTAGAACTTAAGTGTCCAAAAACAGAGGGGAGGTGGGAGTTCCCAAGCCTTCATAGCATGCTAAGATTGGTGTGTAAAGTTAAGAATTTTTATCCAGCAATGTTCAAAATCAATATAATGGTTTATAGCATAACCTCTCCAAGCTAATGGCTAATGTTCATTTAAGCCACATAAAAACAATGGATCCCTCTCTATAATCTTAACAGTACATTAAGTTATAAATCGAGAGGACTACTATACCGGGGTGTATATGGTGTTGTGTCATTCACATTACTGTTCTTTACACAATTAGGTGCAGACCAAAAGAAATACTCACATCTAAGGACAATTTAGAGATGCCAATTAACCTTAACAGTCATGTTTTTCGACAGTGGGATGAAACTGGAGCACCCAGATAAAACCCATATGTGCATGGGTATAACATGCAAAGTAATCCAAGCCAGGACCTGCTTGCTGCTGGGCAACAGTGCAAAAATCTGCACCAGAATGCAGCCCTAGACAACATCCACACAGACTAATAGAATATATGTATTTCTTCTACTCTGAGGTGGAACCCCCATCCCAAACGCGAATTTTTTTTTTCATAAAAAGAGATTTGAAAATAATAAAAAAACATGGTCTTTCGAAAATAAGAAATATAAAATGTTGATAAAAAAAAATAAACAAAATAACACACATCTGAAAACACATTTGAAAAGAAATTTGACAACTGTAAAAATAAGTACAAAAATTATTATTTCACTTTGGTTTACACAATATAAATTTGAGTGAATTTAGTTTTTTTGTGTGTCAAATGTTTTCAACAATTCCAAACTCTAAAACAATATTGGAACAAATTTTTCTTGATAAAACACTATCTACATACCATTTTTCATTCTTTTTTCCCCCCAGCAGTTTATTGTCATTACACTGTCACAAGTATGGAGCAATGAAATTAACTCTCAGCATTTAACCCATCCCCTTGTGTGACCATTGCTGCTGCTACTGCTTTGGGGAGTGGCAGTCAGAACCTCAGGATTCAAAGCGCAAAGCCGCAACCAATAGGCCGCCACTCCCCAAAGCAGGCATTAGTGTGAACGGTTGCTTGCCTTAGGACCCTCACTGGCAGCATATTCCCTCCAGCTGGAATATGAAACCCACGCTTCCTGTTTGCTGAATGAGTGACTTACCACTTGAGCTAGCCAGCCGCCCTAACAGTAGAGGTTAATTCTTTGAAATAGATACAGCTACAAATTACTTAAAACAACTTAACAACTTAAAATGATTTTCAGGCAAAAATTAGTCAATAATCATTGTTTTTTTCTAATATCCTATGCATTTTTTTTTTTTCATTTTTATAGTTACCAGAACCAAAACATAAAGTTATAGGTCCGAATAAAGCCACACATTTTTATTATTTACATTTAATTACTCTGTATGACATTTTAAAATTTAAAGTTCTATCATGAAACTCCTCACTAGTTGTTGTTGAACATGATATAGCTTGTACTTAGCAGAATTGTTACATTTATTTTCACAATAAAATGTATGTGATTTTCTTTTTTATTTTAGCACCATAGAATTTGGGGGGAAATAAAGACCAAACTAATTAGCTACATACGGCAACTAACTGGATGCCACCCCCTGGCTCAGAGTTTGTATCAGTTACTCTGTAAGAATGAACGCATATCCAGAAATCAAAAGGTAAACTATTATTGATCGCAACTATCCTTGATATTACAAGTATGTTGTTGAGACTTTTTAAAATCTGATTTAGATTGCTACGGTTGAAGGATTGTACATGCTGTTCAGAGAGCTGTTGCCTGCTGTTGGAGCAAAACAAGGAGGAAAGATCATTGATGATCAAGATGTCTTTGAACACTCAACATACTGCTGGGCCTATCTTCTGTCTGAAGCAAAGGTAACTGAAAACAATAATTAAATATGCATTCAATTCATTTGTCAATTAAGTTTTTGATATTTGATTCTAAATTTTATTTTAATTACAATGCCACTTGAACTAATTATTTTTGAAATGTTTGCTTCAAACATTCTTTTCATGACTTTAGTGTTCTTAAAATGGTACAAAGTTTCTCAGTTTGGTAGAGGAAAAATAGCAACAACTTTTTATATTCTGGTGTTGAAGGTGCAAGTGTATAAAGTAGGCAAGTGTGCCATGCTGACAATGCATCAAATATGAAACCTAATGAGAAGTCTCATAAATACAGGTCAACGGTACATGCTGTAGCTCAGCAAAACTACAGCTTATCTTGGTGACGCAAATGAGTTGCAAGATCAATCTTCCAGCAGGGGTTACAGTATTAGATATTTCAGCCTGGAGAGATTTAAACTGAGAAAAGCAGCAATCAGATAGTTTTATAGTATGTCTTTCGTATTTAAGCCTAGGAACAAGACAGCACTAAGTGCAGTTGATCTACGTACATGACCAGCAAAACCCCTTACCAGATGTCATCTTGACAGCTGGATATAAAACCTCTGAGGCCATCATAAAAGATTCCTCAAAGATTTTTTTTTTCTATTTATGTCCTCTGCATAATCTCAGACATGAAAAATGGTTGAGGTCAGTTTTCAAACATTAAAACTCTTTAATCTGAACATGTAACCTAAGAAAACACTTGTCACAAATTTTCCCAAACTAAAAAAAACTAAAAGACAAATATTAAAATTGGTTTATTGTTAAATTATCCAAAATTATTTTAGAATACAAAGCTGTTGCTAAACTAAAAATGGGTTGTAATCCAAGCTGTTGGTTACTTGTAGCTGAGATAATGTCATGATGGGTTTCAGAAAAGCCCAGAATGCAGAACACCACGGAAACGGATGAAAAGTTTAACAAGCTTATTGTTCACAAGTACATGGAATAAACACAGGAACTGGTTCAGGCCTGGGGGCTGGTTCACTGGAGTCTGTGAGGATGACAGTTCAGTTAGCTTGGAAGCAGATGAGTTTGAGAGTTTCAGGTTTGTACCTTGAGATGTCCGGGTTTGGCTTTGAGAGAGG
>NW_015152196.1:49710-52735 GCF_000732505.1 Cyprinodon variegatus
CGACTTCCAGGGCGGGTGGAGGGGAGTCGGATGGAGGGCACAAAGGACTAGAGATGACTGGTTTGACCTGAGAGAACGTGGGAACGTGGGATGGATGCGAAGAGTCGGGGAAGTTGCAGGCGTATGGCTGACGGATTGATAACCTGGGCAATCTTGTATGGACCAATGTATCTAGGTGAAAGCTTGCGAGACATCCCCTTGAGGGGGATGTCCCGAGTAGAAAGCCATACCTCTTGTCCAACAGAGTACTCTGGGGCAGGACGTCTCTTTGAGTCGGCGAAGCGTTTGGTTGTTTCCGAGGAGCGATTGAGTGTAGCGATGGTGTCTCTCCAGATGCCTTGACATCGACGGATGTTTTGGTTGACTGATTGGACCGAAATCTCTCTCTCGTCTGCAGGAAAAAGTGGAGGTTGATAACCAAGACTAACCTGAAATGGTGACTGGCCGGTGGAAGCGGACTTGAGAGAGTTGTGGGCGTATTCAATCCATGTGATGTATTGGCTCCAGTCGGTGGGGTTATTGGAAGTTAGACAACGAAGGGTAGACTCGAGTTGCTGGTTCATTCTTTCGGTTTGACCGTTGGACTGTGGATGATAACCGGAGGTTAGTGAAGACTTACAGTTGAGTGCTGAACAGAAAGCCTTCCAGACTAGAGAAATGAACTGGGGTCCACGGTCCGAGAGAATTTCTTGAGGGATTCCATGAGGACGAAAGACGTGTTTGACCAGGAGCTGGGCGGTTTGAAAGGCTGTGGGAAGTTTCCTGAGGGGGAACAGATGACAAGACTTTGAAAATCGGTCGACGATGGTAATGATTGTGGACATACCTCGGGAGAAGGGAAGACCAGTAACAAAGTCGATAGCGATGTGAGACCATGGACGCGTGGGAACTGGAAGAGGATGCAACAGACCTGAGGGTGGTTGGTGTGAAGCCTTATTTCTGGCGCAGGTAGAGCAAGCCAAAACATATTCCTTGACATCCTTGTGCAGAGTAGGCCACCAGAAACGTCTAGAGATTAAGGCGATGGTTCTGCTCACCCCCGGATGAGCGGAAAACTTGGCAGAAGGCATCCACTGTATCAGGCGAGATCTAACAGAAGAAGGGACATAAGTTCGGTTTGGAGGACCGTTACCTGGGTCAGGTTCAGAAGCCAGGGCAGAGTTAATAAGATCGGAGATCTCCCAGGTAACCACTCCAACAGTGCAGGAAGCGGGAAGGACAGGTTCAGGCGTCTCGGATTGATCAACGGAATAAAGACGAGAGAGAGAATCGGGTTTGACGTTCTTGGATCCGGGTCTGTAAGAGATAATGAGGTTGAAGCGAGAGAAAAATAGGGACCACCTTGACTGACGAGGATTGGCTTGTTTAGCAGACTGGATGTAAGCTAGGTTCTTGTGATCAGTCCAAACAAGAACCGGGTGCTCGACTCCCTCCAGCCAGTGTCTCCATTCCTCCAATGCCAGTTTGATGGCCAAGAGTTCACGGTCTCCAACGTCGTAGTTTTGTTCTGCAGGGGAAAGTCTACGAGAGAAAAAGGCACACGGGTGAACTCTTTGATCCGTGTCGAGTCTTTGAGATAAGACAGCCCCCACACCAGAGTCGGAAGCGTCTACTTCGAGGATGAATTGCTTTGAAGGATCGGGCTGGATTAGCACAGGAGCTCTGGAAAACAAAGTCTTAAGTTTATCAAATGCAGCTTGTGCCTCGGGGGTCCATTGGAAGGTTCTTTTGACTGAAGTTAGAGAAGTTAGTGGAAGAGCTGTCTGACTGTAATTCCTGATAAATCTTCGATAAAAGTTGGCGAAACCCAGGAATCTCTGCAGCTGCTTACGGTTTTCAGGTACCGGCCACTCCAAAACTGCCTTTATCTTATCTTCAGAAGGCTTAACCTGCCCGCCCTCGAGCACAAACCCCAAAAAGGTGACTGAAGACTGATGAAACTCACATTTTTCGGCTTTGACAAAAAGTTTGTTCTCCAGTAATCTTTGTAACACCAGGCGGACATGTTTTTTATGCTCAGAAAGATTCTTAGAATAAATGAGTATGTCATCAATGTAGACGAAAACGAACACATTCAAAAAGTCTCTGAGAACATCGTTTACCGAGGCTTGAAAACATGCAGGGGCATTGGTTAGCCCAAAAGGCATGACCAAATATTCAAACTGGCTCAAGGGAGTCTTAAAGGCTGTCTTCCACTCATCTCCATCTCGAATCCTGAGAAGGTGATAAGCGTTCCTTAAATCGAGCTTGGTGAATACAGTAGCCCCTTGTACAGGTTCAAAAGCTGAAGCGAGTAATGGGAGTGGGTACTTATTTTTAACTGTTATTTGGTTCAGGCCTCTGTAGTTGATACAGGGTCTTAGTGAGCCATCCTTCTTGCCGATGAAAAAGAACCCTGCACCCAATGGAGAAGAAGAAGGACGAATTATTCCAGCAGCTAATGACTCATTGATATATTTCTCCATACTTTCTCGTTCAGGTTTGGAGATATTATAAAGTCTACTGCTGGGTAGCGGCGCTCCTGGTAATAGTTAAATCGCACAGTCGTATGGTCTGTGAGGTGGAAGGGACGTAGCACTGACCTTACTGAAGACAGGAGCCAAATCATGGTACTTGGAAGGGACAGAAGTAAGGTCAAGAGAGTCCATCTCCCCCCCACCTCTAGGAGACCTCACAGCGGGAGCTGCCGAACGGAGGCACGTTTCATGGCATAAGGTCGACCAAGATTCCACATGACGATCAGTCCAGTTTATATGGGGGTTATGTCGTTCCAGCCATTCAAATCGAAGGTTTCTCGATGGTTACCTGAGATTAGTAGCTCGAGAGGTTGTGTTTGATGGGTGACCTGGTGGAGTCTCTTTCCATCAATTGCGGAGACACAAAGAGGCTGGGTTAGAGGGACTGTTTCTATTTGAAGCTGCTGGACAAGATTGGAGTCAATTAAATTCCGTTCACAGCCTGAATCGATGAAAGCAGACAAGGTGAGGTTCTGATCAGAGAAAAATAAAGTGGCAGGGAGCATCAG
>NW_015152196.1:54395-57449 GCF_000732505.1 Cyprinodon variegatus
GTCGAAGGCTCAGCTCAGGAGGATCCATGGCGGACTCTGCTGGAGAAAGGTGGAACTTCTCCAGCTCCCAACAGATAACTGATCTTTTGTGAGGCTAACTGAATTACCTAGTGTAGCCCAGCAAGTCATACCTATCTTCGTTTGATTGTTAACTTTTACATTAAGGAAGAACTCATAAAAAAAAATAGTGTGACGTTGTGTTGATGTTTCTTTTGCTATATTTTAAAATCAAAATCATACAAACCAACATTATGAAGACTCAAAACAAACTTACAAACTTATGTCCCCTTGAAGGCAGTTGCGCCTCGGGACTTCCCTTCCGGTTCTTTTCCTGGGAGCAAGTTATTTACTACTCTTAACTCAAACTGGGTAAAACCATGTAAAAAGGACTATAAAAACAGGAGTTTATTCCAGATCAGGTTGTTACAGGACAGAGAAAAATGCTTGGAGCTGCACAGCTGTGGGCTCAAAAATCACGTCCGCAAACGTCCGACAATGATTGAGCCCCGAACAAGGTCGTCTTCTTTTTCTTATACCTCGTGAGTCTAAGTGTTGCATCATGTGGATGATTAGCTGTCCGTATCAAAAACTGACACGCCATCAATGCCCTGAACTTCTTGCATCTTGCGTCTATGCCTCAGGATTACAGATACGTCTCCTCTATCGGTCCGGCTCCAAGATGTGCCCATATCCTGTGTATCTTTAAAAGACAAGAAGGCTGTCCTATTTAGATGACCCACTTACACAAAGTGACACCCACAATGTGAAGGAAGGCCTTCTACTCTCTCTATCTGGCTAACAAAGTAACAATGCACACTATGTATAAAAGAATAAACCTAACACGCAGCTCGATGTGCTTGTTAGAAAAGCTAAGAATTATTATATAAGATATTTGTTGACATATTCTTAAAAAGATATTTTTGCATTTTTCATCTATTATATTGATTCCTTCAAGAAATTTATTTTTAGGTTAAGGAACTGGAATAACACTAAGGGATTCTTGAACTAAATTGATAAATGTTTTTGGGATCTAATTTATAATTTGTTCATATTCCTGGGATGAAAACAATTCATTGGTAAACAATAACTCTTCACAAAACTAAGAATGAGCCTAAATTTATTCAAATATAAAATCCCATTTAAGGATTATAAAAGAGAATTAAACACTATCTTATCTGTGATGTAATAATATCCCAAATAAACAGCAAGAATATAGCATTATTTAGCAGACATTAATGTTTGTACTAATTTACTTATAGACTGAGTGGAAATCTATGTAAGATAAAATAAATGTTAATAGTCTAATAATCTGTTCTTGTCTTTATCGTTTTTCTAGGAGTAGAAATAATCAATAAAATAGAACTATTATTATGTGTAACTCTATTTATGCTTCTTAAACAAAAAAAGCAGATGTTTCGGTGCCATCTCTTGTTGTTATACTTTATAAAAGAAATAACACCTGCAAATAGTATACCTGAACTTCTTCAAAGAGTCATCAAAAAATGAAAACAGTAACAGCAACTAAATATCAGAATATCGAAAAAAGGAAAGCCTCAGATTTCTTTTTTCAGTTGGCTGTGGCTAAGAATCAGAAATGTTGATAGCTTACAGCCTTTATTTGTCAATTTTTTCAGCAGTCTTTAGAACTCCTGGCTAACTCAGAATATTTAGTTTTGTAAAAGAAAATAAAGGTTTTTGTTTTTTAGCGTGCATGATATTCAGTTTTTTAATTGGGACTACCTGTAGTTTCGTAGCCTAATATTAATTGTAGTAGCCGCTGTATTCTATCGTGAATACATTTTCAATTTTGTGCCCCAAGCACACACGGACTGAGAAACAAACAATCAGAAACAGAGAAGGCGGAACTTAAGGCAGAACAACGAATGAGAGTGGGGTTAAACAGAGAAGCACAGTGACGTGCGCTACAATGTTAAAGGGACAGGAGAGACAGGCAGGCACTCAGACAGAGCTGCAGCAGCAGCTACCAGGCAAGGCAGCTGCGATAGGAAAAGAAGCGACTGCGGCACCAAAAAATAATTATAATTTTAAATTATAAACATGTTGCTCACATCAAATTATTGGTAGGGACAATTGGGTCGGTTCCAAATTTTGGTAGCGACATGTCCCTATGGTCCCTATGCAAACCTACACCCATGCTGCTAGTACTAGTCTGCGCAGTTCAGATTCATCTACTGGTATTTCTGACGCCGTTTTTTTTTTTAAGAGAACTTGGCAGAGTTTTACGAACTAACAAAGGAAGACCTGGACAAAACATAAAACAATTTTTTGTGCAAACTGTGCCCACCGGGACAAATCAAATACAAACAAATCTATACATCAGCCACATCCACTTCAAATTTAAAGCCACAGTTAAAGCATCGAAGCTATCTTGGGAAGCTATCTTGCTACTGAATGAGGAGAGGAAGAAATAATTTTTAATACAGATCTTTTTATTAAGAACCTTAATGTACCAGGACGATTCTGAAGTTCTGTGTAATTTGGCTAAAAAAAGGCTTTACTACACATACAGTATACATTGACTGTATCAAGTATTGTCCATTTCTTTCTACATATTATGATCACACGTTTAAATGGTTAAATTGAGGTTCTATTGTTTAGGATTATGGCTTAGTTTAGCAAATAAGTTTGTGAACTTAATTCATTTTTGAAAAAGTGAACTATGATCGCGAGCTATTCCATTTTCATTGTGAGCTGAACTTTGAGCTAAGCCTTTTTAACTATGAACTGGCACAACATTACTGGCAGGGATCAATGGTGCAGATACGGAAGAGGATTAGCGCCACTGAAAAAAAAAAAAAAAGTTAACTGATTTTTTTTATTTTATTTCAGTATAGTATGGGAAAAAAGTCAGAATTCTGACTTTAATCTCAGAATTCTAATTTTTTCCTCAGAATTCTGACTTTAATCTCAGAATTCTGACTTTTTTTCTCAGAATTCTGACTTTTTTTCTTAGAATTCTGACTTTAATCTCAGAATTCTGACTTTAATCTCAGAATTCTGACTTTTTTCCCATACTAAACTAAAATAAAATAA
>NW_015152196.1:57459-59799 GCF_000732505.1 Cyprinodon variegatus
TCTCAGAATTCTGACTTTTTTTATTGTCAGAATTCAGTCAGAATTCTGAGATTAAAGTCAGAATTCTGAGAAAAAAAGTCAGAATTCTGAGAAAAAAAGTCAGAATTCTGAGATTAAAGTCAGAATTCTGAGAAAAAAAGTCAGAATTCTGAGAAAATAAAATAAACAGTCAGTGACCAGCAACCAGGAGCCAATTAGAGATTTGTTAGGAGCAAGGCAGAGCAGGGTTATCCAGGAGGCAGAAACAGATTTGTGATCAGAAAGGCAGGGAGGCAGGAGGAACGCTAGACTTTTATTTACATAGGGGTTTCAAATAATCTGGCAGAGAGCGGAATTTAAAGGCAGCAGAACAGGTGGGTAGATCAGCAGACTGCAAGTACTGCAAGAAGAGATGCATGTGGAGCTGATAAACTTACAACAGAAGAGCAGGTAAACAGAATCATGAAATAAGTGGTCATTTTAATGATTTGATCAATTGTTTAATGATATTTATTTTTTTAATGGACATTTATTGATTTAACATTGTCCCTTTTTGGCCTTTGATCATTAGGTTTTTGAAACTTGAATTGCAATATCATAAAGTAGGGTGACCATATTTTCATTTGGGAAAACCAGGACACCTTGGAGCGGGGGGCAGTGGCGGCGAGGGGGATCTCTGTTCCCATGCATACAGATGTCTGTGGCATGCACTCACTTAACATAGGCCTACGTAATCCTACAATAACATTATATTTACAGTTGGTTTATTAAAAATGCTTTTCAGTAAAAGTCAACAGCAATAACTCCAATAACAAATGAGAATTTTATTCTAAATGTATTTATTAAAAAATGCTTAACAATTCCTGTAATGAATGAATAGCACAATGAAAGAAATAATGTCTCATCTCAACATCCCTCACTTAACAATAAAAGTTAACAATAACTCTCAACTCCAAATAACACATGATACCCAGCCTCAATAATGAAAGAAATAATGTCTGTTATGTAGGCTATTGGAAAAAATAAATTAACAAATGACCTAATTAACAAAAAATACCTCTTGTGTAGCAAAAATAACTCAAAATGTACCAAAAACGAACAAACATATCAATAGACTATCTTTACTTTCGGTGTCCACGCTATCTATCTTCTGATTAAGAACAGGGCTGCCCGCACTGACGCGGCTCAGGGATTACATCACACGCAGCACAGTGCCCTAGCGCCTGTAAATTTAATGGTCCAATGAAGGTAATTTAAAAAACAGGACATTTCCTCACTTTCTAAAAAAAACCTGGGACGCCCGGGACAGGACGTGAAATACTGATATGTCCCGGGAAATACGGACGTTTGGTCACCCTATCATAAAGTGTCCCATCAAATAGATAAAGGTACAATAATATAGACCAATGTACCACTAAATATACAATTACACATGATATAAATATTTATTACTTAGATCAGGGGTCTTCAATGTTTTCGAGGCCAAGGACCCCCAAACTGATTGCGAGATGGAGCGGGGACCCCCTAATTGTATATATTGTATGAAATTGTGTTATATCAAACTGGTCCTATAGTCACTCTTATTACAGAGTCATGTAACGAAAGTAATTTCTCCCTGGGATTATTAAAGTATTTCTGATTCTGATTCCTGGTTGATCGGACAGGTGTTGTGAATGAAACGGTGCCCAAGTTTTAAAGAGCTCCTGTGTGTCGCTGAATGTGTGCATTGATGACTGAAAGACATCTTCTTCTTTCATTTATCTGTTTACTACAGTGTGTTGAATTCATGTTAATGTGTATTTACAGACATTTTAATTAGTGCAATAAATTGCAGGAGGGAATATAAAAAAAAGTAATCAACCAAAACTTTCGCGACCCCCATGCAGTACCTCCGCGGACCCCCTAGGGGTCGCGGACCCCCTGTTGAAGACCTCTGACTTAGATTAATTATAAAATAAATGATTAGATTATGATATTAAAAATTTTAACATTTAATTTCATTAGGAAATTATCAAATTAATTATTAGTGGATGATGTCATGAATATTTAAACTTTACATTTTGTGTTAAACTGAATATATAGATATCTGTGACAATATATATGATTTCCTATTTCCTGTATCTGTCTTTTATTGATTTTTATAGAAACAGACATTGGAGCATGAGAACTTTGCACCATATAATTTGAATAGCGAGGATTGCAGCCGTTTCTGTGAGCCTGTCATGGTGCCCGGACTACCAAATGCTATGGAAAGAGCAACTGTTCTAAAATCAATAGAAGGCAAGTTTTTTTTTTTTTTTTTTTTTTAAAATATATATATATATATATATATATATATATATATATATATATATATATATA
>NW_015152196.1:60162-68290 GCF_000732505.1 Cyprinodon variegatus
TATATATATATATATATATATATATATATGAATGGTTGACTAATTATCCCTTCAATGCCAGCTGCTTCTGTAATGAAAATGGTAAGAAAAATAAAGATTATATAGTATCATTGCATAAGAGCATGCTAGATTTCCATTTCTGAATTTTGAAATTGAGATGTTCCGAGTCTTTGAATGTCAAAAGCATATAGTTTTAGAAAATAAAATACAGCCATATGTTGTACTTATGGTGTGTTTTTTTCTTGTGCCAGGTGAGACCTCTTACCAAACTTTTTTATCAGGCAGTTGTGATTTGTCTCTTGTGAAGTAAAAATGTGCACTGAGAGGCAATACGCAAGGAAGAAAAGGTTTTATTTTACTCTGCAGAGGAGAACAACACAAACAGCTGAATTGTTAGCGTGGCTCTGCTGTAATAGCCTCCCACCCCTGCTGATAAGGAGACTCCATACACACGAACAATCACTTTAGTTCATCAGGGACAACAATTCCGTTTCCGTTCATCAAGAAACAGGACTGTGAGAATGATAAGGGCATGTCTCTATGTTTCTCCCTTATCTAAACTACAGAAGAATACTGCTTCTTTTCACACTTCCTTCCTTTTCCTACATCTCAGCATAAAGAATGGAACAGTGTTACTTTTATTTAATCAAGAAAAAGCACAGTCTAATTATCCATTTCACACTCTGCAGGTTTGTTATGGGACCTGCTCTTAAACAATTTTTTCATTTAGCAATGAAGACAACCTCTTTAACCCTAGAACTACCAGAATGGTGCCAAAATGTACCTAATCTTTTAAATCCCAAGTGTTTGCCTAATGACAATTGTTCACTCCTGTCACCATTGTTTTATAAGTGAGGCCTTTACATTCTACATTCCATGAGAAAGTGCTTTACAGTAAAAAAAAAAACATTCTTCAAACAACCAGATAGTCTGTTGACAATAAAGGTTTTTATATTGTTCGGTCAAGATTATTGTCTTTTTTTTTTTTTTTTTTTATAAAAAATGGTTTTAAATAGTAACAAAAGTATTCAAGAAACAAATTAGTCTCCAAATAAACCTGAGAGGCACTTCTATGCAACTCCTGCTCATTATTATGCTCATTAATTATTAGGATTTTATTAATTTTTCCCAAAAGCCATCTCGGCCTTCAAAAAACCTCAAAAGTTAATGCATATTGAAATATTAAGCCAATTACATAAACATTTGGCAGATATGCTGAGGATAAGTCTGGGGACCCAAGGTTTTATCATAATTTTTACAAATTTTTTTCCCGCTGTCAATAACTGTTGCCAAAGTATATATAGCTTGATAAAGACATAAAAAATACCAAATAAAAATGAAATTCAAATATTTTGAAATATATTATTACGTTTTTTAGATGTGCAAGATAAATATTTAATCTTTATTAACGAGTAAAGTTGTTTCGTTAGTCGTCAGATTGGTGATGTATTTCCACCCTAGGGCGAAAAAATCTTTGCCATAGACTCACATTAAAGCAAAAGGATAGGAGGAACTGTCATCAAAGTGGTATCAGTGCGGCTGATTGACAGGTCTAGTTATGGAGGTTGGAGACAATCATTTGATATATATATATATATATAGAGAGAGAGAGAGAGGGAATGAGGGAAGAAGGGAGCGGGAGATCGACAGGCGGATTGGTGGAGCGTCTGCCTTGAAGCGGATGCTGTACCGGTCCATCGTGGTGAAGAGAGAGCTGAGTCAAAAAGCGAAGCTCTCGATTTACCGGTCGATCTACGTTCCTACCCTCATCTATGGTCATGAACTCTGGGTCATGACCGAAAGAACAAGATCGCGGATACAAGCGGCCGAAATGGGTTTCCTCCGTAGGGTGGCTGGGCTCTCCCTTAGAGATAAGAAGCTCGGTCATCCGGGAGGGACTCGGAGTAGAGCCGCTGCTCCTCCACGTCGAGAGGAGCCAGTTGAGGTGGCTTGGGCACCTGGTTAGGATGCCACCTGGACGCCTCCCTGGTGAGGTGTTCCAGGCACGTCCCACCGGTGGGAGGCCCGGGGGGGACCTAGGACACGCTGGAGAAACTATGTTTCTCGGCTGGCCTGGGAACGCCTTGGGGTTCCTCCTGAAGAGCTGGAAGAAGTGGCTGGGGAGAGGGAAGTCTGGGCCTCCCTTCTTAAGCTGCTGCATCAAAATTAATCAGCAGTCCACAGAGAGATAGAGATGGTACACTCTGTCTTTTTTCAGGACCTGGTTTAGCTTTAAGGCTTGGCTAACTGCATGTAGTGAGGCTATCACTTTATTCTGCTGCCTTGACTGCCTGCCTTATTTTTCAAACATCAGGATCTGACCCAGCATGGATAAAGACAGGTAGCACTGATTTAAAGCACTTTTTAGAAAAGGCAAAGAAACATCAACAATCTGGGATTCAGATGGAAAATGATATAATATAGGGTTCTTTTTCTAGGTGTTCATTTGCAAAGTTGCACTTTCTCAGAAAATAAATTTATATAAAAATAAATATAAAGCTGACTGAGAGCTTCTCCATTATTAAACTGGTTCATAATTATTTAAGGACGCAACATTGTTGACGCAACATTGGACCATGCAAAACACAGATTTGCCTTCACAAAGCTTCAGAAGGGCAAAATTTATGTACAAAAATTATACCTTTGTTTTTATAAAGTGTTTTAATAATGTTGTTTTTTTGTTTGTTTTAGGCATTAATTTAAATGCACTAAAGTGATAACTTAGTATATGTTTTTAGTATACGTCTATTTTTAATTTATGGCCCCCTGTGGGGAAAACTAGACAAGCCGCCACTGATTTTAATTGCAAATCTTCGAGTTTGACCACTAAACTATTTACTACAATTATTTTAGTTTGACAAAACTTATTCAACGCCCAAAGTCTACAGCTTAGGTCTTGTCTGATGTGGTAAATCTGGGGCATTCATGTTTAGAGGTTTAGAGGTTGTGACAGCATCAAAGCTGAGTTCATCTGAAATGCAAAGCAGTAAAGTCCCAGCGATGCAAATAGAAATTAACATGGATTCTGCATTCAGTTTAAATACAAGATTAGGGTGTATAGCTGAATACATGGATCTAAAAGCATGTGTGTGCTTGTGTACAAAGGGTTTACAAGGCTTCATCATACGAATAATATGCCTTAAGATCTGGAGTGAGTAGCCCCAGATCCACCTGAGAGACCAAAGCTCCAAAAATCTAAAAGCAACCCACACTGCAGGGACACAGAGAGAACGGACATAGGAATGGCTACATCCAACCTAGATTTGAAGACAAGAGCCCTAGGGCCCAAAATAAATCTGAAATATTTGTGTTAAAGAACCAGAGCACAAAATAGGCCTGTTACTGCAAAATATATTAATGAAATTACGTTAATTGTTAAATATTTTGCAGATGGAGCCAAGATTCCAAACTGCACTGAGGACAATTTGCAAGTAACTTCACTTGTGAGAGCCACTGACATTGAGAAAATCCTGCTCAGTGTTCATCCTTCAATAACAACTTACCATCTTTGGATTTCCCATGGCAGTGTGACTGGACAGAAGTATGTAGTATTTGCTAATGAAAAGTGATGTTAAATTCGATAACTGCATTTCGTTAATGCCTATTAATTCTTGATATTTGAAAATAAAGCTGACTTTTTACTGAGATATGGCTCTATATTTTAGCTTTAACATAAATACTGGGAAGACTTTTGGAAGCTTGGCAGAACACCTGAAGGATTTCCCACAACTCCATGTCACCCCACCAATGCGTCTGAAGGATATTGGAGAGGACGAGAAATGTCTTGTTTTTCTGAGTAAAGGTAACACATACATTGTAAAATGAAATTATTGTGAGTGTGCAAACAGTGTTGTTATACAAGCTTAAGATTTAGCTTCTGTGTTTTAATTTATACACTAATCATGAACTGTTAAATGGCTGTCATTAACGATTATTCAAGGCTGTTCTTATCCCTATTTTCCATTCACAGAAAATCTTGGTGTTTATCACAATAAGAATAAGAGGGAACCAGGAACAATTGATATTTATGACTGTATGACTGGCAAGTCTAAAACTCTGGATGTGAATCTGCTGGCAGCTCAGTAAGTACTAAGTAGTCATCACATGAAGAAACCAAACTTATTTTTTTATTTTTAATTAATTCAGTTTTTGCTATTCTAAACATTTTTGTTTTTAAATATGACATAATTACACTTATGGAACAAAAAACAAAAAAAAGAAAAACCTTCAGAAGGTTCACAACAAAAATATTTATTTGCATTTAATCTGGTTCAGCAGGTAAGTTACCCCGTTAAGGTCATTAATGTTCTTGTGTGTTGTTCCAATTTTAAACAATCAGGAGCTATGGGAGTGAGGTCTCAATTTAGTTTGAACTATAAATTGAAAAGTTGTATGAATTAAGAAAAAAATATGAAAAAATAAAACATGTAAAAAATATATATATTTTCTGTGTAAAAATCAACTAATTTTTTTCAATACAGAATTGGTGACCAAAGAGATGACCAATCCATTATCACAACCAGGACTCCGAAGGAAGCTATACAGGTATTTTTAGTCCGTTTATGACTACAGTATTACATTCAAAACGGACAGGGTTAGTAGAGTAAGTATAGTACAGGATCAGATTAGAGCAATTCAATTAAGTTTCATTTCCGTTTATTTATATAGCACCAATTCACAACACGTCATCTTAAGGCACTTTACAGAGACAGTTTAACCAAATCGTAGAGTCAAATAGATTCAAAGTTTTCTATCTAAAGAAAACCAGTTGATTGCATCTACTCACTAACTCGAAAGCAATCTCTCACACCAACCATGCTTGTAACGAAAGTGGAGAGGAAAAACACTCTTTTAACAGTAAGAAACCTGCAGCAGAACCAGACTTAGTGTGAGTGGCCATCTGACAAGGCCGACTGGGGTTCAATGTGACAGAAGCATACATACAGAAAGAATCAGAAATGAAAAAGGCAATTGTCAACCAGCTCCATAGGCGGCCCCATCCAGGAAACACGCAGACGAGCTTTGAGCAAGCTCCCATGTCTGAGGATGAAAGAGAGCACATATAATTAGTCACAGTAAGAAAAACAGGACTACACTAAAAAACAGGCTAAACTCCAACATCTATAAAACAAAGGTGGTGATGCTGCAGCGCAGCTGATATTTCTCTCCAGGATGGAGTCACGGCCAAACAGGAACAGACCAAATGGAGCTACTATGATGAGAAAAAGCAGAGATAGCATAAGGTTAGAGATTGAACCAACACATTCTGCAGAGTGGGAGAATAGAGATAGAATGAAGAAGAATCTTAAAAAAAGGGGTCCTTATGTCCTCCAGCAGTCAAAGCCTATATCAGCATAAGTATAAAGTTAGCTCGGGATAACCTGAGCATTCATATCTCTGATATAAGTTGGAGCTTGGCCATTTAAGGCTTTATATGTGAGAAGGAGGATTTTAAATTTTATTCTGGATTTAACAGGAAGCCAATGAAGAGAAGCCAGGATAGGAGAGATATGATCTCTCTTTTTCATTTTCATCAGAACTCTGGCTGCAACATTTTGGATGAGCTGAAGACTTTTAACTACAGCTTGTGGACTTCCTGATAGTAAAGAATTACAATAGTCCAGCCTTGAAGTAACAAATGCATGGACTAGTTTCTCAGCATCACCCCTGGACAGGAGATTTCTAATTTTTGCTATAGTTCGCAGATGAAAGAAGGGAATTCTAGAAACCTCTTTGATATGGGATTTAAATGACAGGTCCTGATCAAAAATAACACCAAGATCTTTTTCTTTATTATCTGAGAACAATTTCATCACATCGAATTGAAGTGACTGGCTAATCAGCTTATTTTTCAGAGAGTCTCGTCCAAAGACTATAACCTCTGTTTTGTCTGCATTTAGGACGCGAAAGTTAAGAGTCATTCAGGTTTTTATGTCTTCAAGACATGCCTGTAATCTATGTAATGGGTTAGCTTCATCTGGATTTATAGAAGGATATAGCTGAATATCATCAATTTAACAGTGGAAATGAATCCCATGCTGTCTAATAACTCTACCGATTTGGTCCTAGCACTGATCCCTGTGGTACTCCACAGGTAACCTTTGAGCATGAGGAAGATTTGTCATTAACATTAACAAACTGAAATAGATCAGATAGAAAACTTTTAAACCAGTCTAGTGCTGTTCCGTTAATTCCTACAAATTATTCAAGTCTTTCTAAACGAATTATGGTCAACTGTATCAAATGAAGCACTGAGATCTAACAGGACAAGTACACACACAAGTCCATTATCTGAGGCCATGAGAATATCCTTAGTGACTTTCACCAGAGCTGTTTCAGTGCTATGATGAGCTCTAAAGCCAGACTGAAACTCTTCAAAAAGTTTATGGTGTAAGTGATGGCACACTTGTTTGGACACTACTTTCTCAATAATTTTAAATAAGAAAGGAAGATTGGATATAGGTTTATAATTGATTAAGTCATCTGGATCAAGAGCCGTTTTTTTTTAAGTAGCGGTTTAATTATAGCAACCTTAAAAGCCTTTGGTACATAACCCTGTAACAGAGATAGATTAATCACATCAAAAATGGAGGAGGAGATCAAAATGAATACCTCCTTAAATAACCTGGTTGGAACTGGATCTAACATACAAGTTGAAGGCTTAGATGAAGACAAGTTTTGCTAACTCTGGTCTTCTCATACAGCAGTAAACAATTTTTACAGACTAGGAAGGATTCCCGTAGGCATGTAGAGCGCCATTATCACTCCAGATTCCTAGCATATTGCTTCAGCGTACGCAGCTCTCCATTAAACCAAGGAGCCAGCTTTCTATATTGAAAGTTTTTATTTTTCAAGGGGGCTGTGTCATCTAAGGCAGTACGAAGAGAACTATCAACCCCATGAACAAAATCATCAACCTGTGAAAGGGAATAAAATAAACTTTTGCCCTCTGCAGCGATGCTCAGCAAAACAAAGGAGAGAGAAAGGGAAACAGATTTTTTAAAATCTATAACTGCATTATCTGATAATGATATGCTAAAATGAAACCTTCTTTTTCTATAAAGTAATCCTGAAGGTTATAAAAAAAAGTAGTGATAGCTTAATGAGGCATCTTGAAGCATTTCCACACATTGCCAAACTATTGATACTGTCTCACAGAATACTGACACCTGCTGGACTTTTAAAGACGCTACAGGCAGCTTATTGGACAGACTAAACTGAATAAATCTGATAACCTATTACAATGATATAATAAGTTATTGTAGGTTACAGTATATTGTATTTTTTCATATCTCTGTTAAAATTGAAAATATCTTTGATATTTTTAGATGCGGCCAATAAATAATGTAAACATATAGCATAACAGGAAAATTAAATCTGAAAGACTCACAAAAAGAAAGACAATTAGGAGAAATGTATTGATACAATTACTTTGTCTTTAGCGCTCAGACCTCGGCAGGAGACATAGCACCTAATTTTGATAGATATCCATGAACAGGAGTAAAGAACAGGGCTGTTTCCCCTCCAGGCCTGAAACTGGTGGGGGAGTGGAGATAGATGAAGATGGTCAGTCTGTAGACTGCTGGTTAGTGAGACAGTAGGCTGAGCTTTATGGGGAGATCCAGTGGACTGACTGAGCTGATACTACAGCTTCACTCAGGGACCTAGAAGATGGAAGTCCAGTTTAGATAACACAGGTTGAGGGAACCTGTCCATTATGAGCAAGCATGAAGCAACAGTGGAGAGGAAAAACTCCCTGTTGGGAAGAAACCTCTGGCAGAACCAGGCTCAACATGGCGGTCTTCTGCCAGACCGTTTAAGAGAGACAGGAAACACAGTAAGAACCCAGGAGAAATGACACTCTGATGAAGCTTTAGCTACGAAGGTGGAGGAGTATGGAGGACCAACTCTGCCATATTTAAAAATAAATACAGAAATAAATAAATGCTCAAAAAAATATATAAGCATACAATTAATTGCCAACAAAAATACAATAAACAAATAAATGTAAGTAGAAATTAAATTATAAAGTGAGACATAAATGTATATAACTCTTAATTAACTTCTTTATTTGCCTTTGTAATATTTACGTTATTTATTTTTTTTGTCCTTTATATTCTTCAACTTT
>NW_015152196.1:73067-75438 GCF_000732505.1 Cyprinodon variegatus
AAAGTTGAAGAATATAAAGGACAAAAAAAATAAATAACGTAAATATTACAAAGGCAAATAAAGAAGTTAATTAAGAGTTATATACATTTATGTCTCACTTTATAATTTAATTTCTACTTACATTTATTTGTTTATTGTATTTTTGTTGGCAATTAATTGTATGCTTATATATTTTTTGAGCATTTATTTATTTCTGTATTTATTTTTAAATATGGCAGAGTTGGTCCTCCATAGAGGAGGGGCTGGAGGTGGGTTGAAACCGTGTCATCTGAATGAAATCACAACGCATGCGCCGCTGTTCCTATGTTCCACAGTTCCTATGGTGAACAGCGATTGGTGGCCCTGTTGTTAGGAGGTTAGTGGAGCTGGATTAGCTCTTCTCCGTCTCTGCTCCAGCAAGCTCAGGATACACTGCGTTCAACTCGGTTTGATACTTCAAAAGATGATACTGTTTCTTTACATTCAATGCCATATGTCAGCACAAGGTAAAAGTATGAAGATGTGAATGGGACTATTCACATTTTAAAAAAAGCCAATAGCCTCTGAGATACCATTAAAGGCTGCACTTAAGTTATCACTTTCAGTGTAAGCATGGTTGTTAGAATCCCCCACTATCATGACCGTGTCAGTATTCAACACCAAATCAGAAACGAACTCTGAAAACTCATCTAAAAATTTAGAGTAAGGACCTGGTGGATTATGCAAAGTTACAAAAAGAAGAGGTTTTGTTGCTTTGCAATTCAGATGAGGGAAACTAAGGGTTAAATGTTCAATGGAGTTGTATTTATTAACTGCCTTTGGAGTAATAAGCTAGTCAAAATTAAAGATTGCTGCATCGCATCCGCCTCGCCAACAATTTCTGGGTATGTGAACATTTTAATAACTAGAGGAAGTTGCCTCGTTTATGTTAACATAATATTAGCCAAGTTTCTGTAAGGCAACATAAATTAATATGATTATCACCAATCAAGTCATTAAATAACAGACTTTTTGAAGAAAGATCTTATGTTAAATAAACCACATCTAATAGTTTTAAATATTTCTCCAATTGGAGTTATTTTTATTTAAATTAGATCGCCATGATTTACTCCTTTGATATCCTTTCTTACCAGGATAGCACAACATAGAGAAATTATAAGTCAATATAAAACACAAATATAGATTTAATTACATAAATTGACAAAAGATAAAGTAATATTCCCACTGGGTGTATCCTATAATATGGACACGAACACTCCATTTACTATTTCATTTTTATTACAAGACTATGGTTGTCAAGTTTTCACTGAGATAAGAACAATTAGACACGGTGAAACAATGAGAGATTTTTTAAAGGACGTGTTGAAGCGAACGAGGAGCCATTGGCTTTCAGAGAGGAGTAGAAACTGCTGCCAGCTTCCTGTTTTGAAGCAAAGGCTCGTGTTTTCTTTTTTTAATCAATATTACTGGTGATGTTCTGGTATAACCTCTCAAGGGAGGATTAAATAACAGCGCTCATCTTTCATAAACATAACATATCTGAAGTTTCACGTTTAGTAGGTTGGACATGAGGCAGAATGAACTCCATCAGCTCTTTCTACTCTGTGCACGCTCCCAGTGAGGGGTGACGAATTGTCACAGGGATAACTACCTTGACATCGGCTTGTTTATGTTATCTTGATTGTATGGTGCGTCCTTCTGTCGGCTAGTCAGAATGACAATTCATTAATTTATCACGTGACTTTTGGCAGAAACTTGCCACTGAGTATGTAGAATTGTCTCGTACATAAGGATATACTGTTTTGTATGCGAGCAGAGATCATTTTGTACTCGGGTCGGGTGACAATTTATAAATTATATTTTGAGTGCAACGTTGGAGTCTGGCTTGTAAAACAAATTTTTTATTTGTGCAACATTTAAGGACAGTTTGAAAAACAAGTTTTATTTGTGTAAGTGTTTTTTGAGAACAATGAGATTTATTTGAGTGCAGCACTCTGGGGGTGCTAATGATGCAGCAGGGCAGAGCTCAATTCGTGGCAGTGGCTGCGTTGCGGCAGTTCCGGTTGTGACATGACACGGCTTTAGTACTGGCTGGCATGACACTAACTTATTTTTTTCATTTAGTTTTTTACTTATTTTTTTGTATTTTTCTTGCCGTTTTTCGGCAAATGACATATTTATAGTACCTCTAAGTAGATTTTTATTTTTTTAATATTGTGATGTTATTGCTTACTAACCTGCCTTAAAGCTACAGTGTGTAATAATTACAGGGATATACAGTCAGAAATGTAATATATCAGCCTCTAACCTTAATATTTGCGTTGCCTTAGAATTCGTTATTTATAATTACATAGGAGCGGGTCTCGCAGCCATGGAGGCAGACATCTTTGCG
>NW_015152196.1:76084-80030 GCF_000732505.1 Cyprinodon variegatus
GTAAATAAAGACTGGGCTAAAATCTATGGACATTTTAGTTCACGAACAAAGACGAGACGAAAATTATATATTATTATTTTATGTTTTTTTTCAAATCCTGTCTTCTCCTCTTCCGCCTCCTTCTCATCAGCTCTTCCACCACACAGCCACTTTCAAACCTGGAGCGGGCGGTAGCCTACACAACACATGGAGCAGACAGGAGCTGGATTCACACAGGTTAAAAGTAAAACATGCTTTGCACAGGGCTCGGGAGAAAGAGGAGACGTGCTATATGGACACATTTTCGCTTTTAATTGGAGAACAAAACCAAATGCTTGATTTTAGTCGAAGGGAAGGAATGTGGCCGCATGGTAATTGGAAAAAACACAACAAACCTGAAGAGACACGTCGCAGTTCAACACAAAGACATTACGGTAAGTTAACAGAAAGATTGGTGGTGGTTGTTTATAATGTAACATTAAATCAACAGCTATTATGTCCCAAACTAACTAATGTTGGCTAACTTTCATAGTATTTAGTATCCAGGCTGGCTAAGTTACGTTAGCTTCTAAGCACGTAGCGACCATAGCCACTTGTTGATAGAATTGTATGTGAAGTTAAATTTATGCTAACTTAGATATGTTATACTGGCCGGGCAACTATAGTTTCTGTTAAATTGCAAGTTTGATTAAAGCACACAGAGCTTGAGGTAATCTAGGAGCTGCAAGTGAACTATAGCTAACACAAAACACCCCGGCAGCTACACATGTATGCTAAATGCTAAAACGAACTGAAACAATTTATCAGGATAAGACAAAATAAAAATAATACGCCACACATAATTCAGAACAACTTTAACCTAGATTTTCATACACAAAATATCCATTGCTAGGGGAACCACTGCAGGGATGCAAACTCCCAATGTCTTTATTTGGTGACATAAAATGTTGCTCTGTTTATCTGCACATTACTATTACAGAGACATTTGATTTGAATTGGCATCAATATTAATACAACCAAAATGCATTGCACGCACACCTAAAAATGTCTGCAATTTATTCCTGCATAAAATGATAGTTAGGTTGTTTGTATGAGTTTGAAATGGATTGTCAAATGTAGTTTTTACAGATACTTAGCTTTTGTTTAGGAAAAAAACAAACCTATATGCTACTTATACACTTGGAATTCCTGTTATGCTGTGCATCTATCCTGACAATGTATTAATTTCTGTTCCAGATTGAAGATACACCACCACCAACAACCTACCAGCCACCCAGAAACAATGACAGGCCAGCTATACAAGCTTCCTTAATTGCTACACCAAATACAAAGCTGACTCGGAGGACTAGCAAACTATGCCTTGTTTCACATAAATACTGTACCTTTATAAACCATGTGAACTAGCTGGCAGGAAAGCACTTTTGTTGTATCCGTTGGAGTTTTTTTTCTCACAACATTGACCTCAAATCTATTTATTTTATTATTCTATGTGAACTAGCTTTAAACAGACAGCACTTGTGTTAAGTTCATAAGACACTTTATTTTATTTATTTGTTTCCTTTGTCAGGTGTATTTTATTAGTTTTAATGCAAGCATTTGTGTTTGTGTCTTTGAACCTTAACAATGTTCAAAATAAATATGCAAATATTGTCAGAACATCTTCCATGTCTGCTTGTGTTCCTTAAAATTGTGTTGTTTTTTTATCAAAAAGATGAGAGAAAATGTTGAAATGTGAAATAATTGTAGGAAATTTTAAATATTATCTGCTGACAAAACAGTAAAAGGTTAAAATTATGTCCTGACTAAAACTAGACTAAAATGCTCGACTTTATAGTCGACTAAAACTAGACAAAATAAAAATGGGATTATGTCGACTAAATGTGATAAAAACTAACAAGCGATGCTGAAACTGGACTAAAACTGAAACTAAATTTAAAAAAATGGTTGGTAAAATTAACACTACTCCGGTGGCTCTGCCAGCAGCTGCCACCATCAGCCACTACTCAGCCACTTGGTGGCAGTCTGGTCTTGGTCCAGTAGGCTGCACGATCGTCTCCCAAGTTTACTGACTTTAATAACTTAATTAAAGTTATTTGCCAAAGAATTTAATAAATAACTTTTCATAAAGCCACATAGTAGTTCATCTGCCAATAAGTGGCCAGTGGCACTGCCACTTTCTGCCACTAGGTTTCCTTGGCCACTTCTAACTAAAATACTGTTTTAAAACCTTGACGTTTTTGCTTATTAACATGTGTAATTCTTTAATGAAGTGACTGCATTTACTTACATACATTGCCATTCTGAAAGCACCTGTCCATGACCGTGTCAGAGGACACTGGGAAATGACACAGTTCCACAGGATACTTGAGGTGACTGCCACCACTATGGTGGCAGTCTGTGTTGGCGCCGCTGCCACTATGGTGGCAGTCCCTGCTGGCGCCACTGCGGTAGCAACATAGTCACCGCAGCCACCATGGTGGCCAAGGACACTACGCTGCCACTATTGTGGCAGAGACTGCCACCGGAGTGTACAGTGTTGGCAGAGACTGCCGCCGAGTGGCTGAGTAGTGGCCGTGGTGGCCACTGTCTGCAGACGCTGCCACTGGAGTGGTCGCTGCCGACAGAGCCTGCCACCATAGTGGCGGCTGCCACCCCGAGTGGCCACTCCCACCTGGAGTGGCCGCTGCTGGCAGAACCTCCCACTGGAGTGGTCGCTGTCACCCGGAGAGGCCGCTGCCGGCAGAGCCTGCCATCGGAGTGGCTGCCTAGTGGCCAGTGGTGGCCGCTGCAAGCAGAGGCCACTTATTGGCAGATAAACTACTTTGTTCCATCAAGTAAATGTGACATTATAAAAGTTTTAATGCAGGTTAGTAAGCAATAACATCACAAAAAATAAATAAATATCTACTTAGAGGTACTATAATTAAGTCATTTGCCGAAAAACGGCAAGAAAAATACAAAAAAAAAGTAAAAAACTAAAAGAAAAAATAAGTTAGTGGCTGCGGCCAGTAATACACCGTGCCAGCCAGTACTAAAGCCGTGTCAGGCTGACGAGCCACCAGAACTGTCACAACGAGTCAACAAGCCACCGGAACTGCCACCAAAACTATCATCGGAACTGCTGCAACACTGCCACAAATTGAGCTTGCTGTCTCTCTAATGATGTTGTTTATAATACAATCAATCCTATTTACATTATAAAGAATATCCCTAAAATTATTTTTTGAATCAAAATTTATTTCTTGTTTTTCAGATTTACAATTTTATAATGGCAGTTAATGACGGAATTCTCCAACTGTCACAGTGGCCACCCTAGCTGTTGAAGCATTTTTCACATCTCCAAACAAGTTCTTCTTACTCACTTTTTTTTTTCACTCTATCCAGATATTTTATACATCAAAACATAGGAATTTTTATCACAATTCGGGAAAAGTAATCCTCATTGGTATGGGATTTGCAGTTTTCAGGCAATCAGGCCAAAACCATCAACAAGTCCACACTCTGTAATCCATGGGAGATTCTCTCAAATTTGGAGATGGAAATCCCCAAACAACATATGTTTTTGATTCACTACCTCTCAGGAACTGTTTGATATATGGATATGAACTTTATGGAAGTTCTTAATTAGATCTTCCTTGCACTAGCAGTGAAGGAAATATGTTGATATATTTATTGTTTAACCAGGACGAAGATTTGTTAGGGCGTACCAAATTTGTCAATCTCCCCAAGTCAAGATTTGGAAAAAGATACACTTTTTTACATCATTGCCACGCCTAGGCCGTGAAAATAATAACAGATGTAGTCCAAACCTTGTCACTGATGGTGAAAGAATTTTTTTTGTTTTCCCTTATACTGCACTTTTTGAACATGGTCTCATTTAAAGCTACAGTGTGTAATAATTACAGGGATATACAGTCAGAAATGTAATATATTATACATAACTATGTTATTTATCATCATCTACGAG
>NW_015152196.1:81036-82029 GCF_000732505.1 Cyprinodon variegatus
TATCTTAAAAGTTCATGCTATGTCTAAGAGATTGCGTAATCGAAACTAACTGCTGCTGTTGTAATGTGTTGACTGTTCAATAAAAAGCCCTGCTAGTGTCGAGCCAAACGAAGATGCACGGAGTGATCCTAAAGCTCTGTCTATCTTCCGGTTTGCAAAGCATTACAGAAAAAATCTTACACTGTCTTTGTTTCATTCTTTATAGGTTAAAGTTGGGGAAACTTAACAACCCTAACATCTTGGTGCTGTGACTCGGATCCCAACATACCTGCTCGCTGACGGAGGGACAAAGACACGCTGAACGCTACCGGTAGTCAGTGTCCCATCAGAGGGGGCCTGTTTCAAAGTCCCAGCAAGTGAATTCTTCGCCAGGCCAGCGCCGTAGGTCGAACTCCTTCTGCCAACGACAGATTGACGGGATCCGATACCAGAACAAGGACAGGCAGACCAATTAAGATTTTTGCCTTTTTTGGGTCAGAGTCCCATGCACTCTAGGGGGGTTGCCCAAGCTTGGATGTGGCTTCAGTTGGTTGCAGGCAGCTGGGGCAGGTTAATCCATCATATTTTGTTAACAGGCTGTTAACTTAGCGTATAACTTATTTATAACTTATAACTAACTTATATAGCTTGTAACATATATATTGAGATTACCTGTCACTTGCTTGTTGTCGGTTGGAGCAGTTCATTTGAGTTGTAGCTTTTTGGAGTGTAGTGGGCAAAGCTACCAAGGGACTCACAGGGTTGAGGTCTCTGATAAAAGTGCTCTCGGAGAAAGGCTGATAAAGCCATAAGGTAAAGGTACCAAGGGGGGAAAAAAAAGGGTTGAAGTCCCTGAGAGAAGCGCTTTTGGAACAAGGCTGTTGGAGCCATAAGGATACCTAGGTTATGGGATTGGAGTCCCCAGTGTGCGCAAAATAGAAGTGTAAACCGGTTATAGATATAAATAATAATAATAATAATAATAACACAACACAGAGTAGTGAAATAAAAAAT
>NW_015152196.1:87014-88284 GCF_000732505.1 Cyprinodon variegatus
AATCATTCACTAACTGAAGCTGTACTATAGAACAAAACAAACTGTTTGCCATTATGATCCATGCACTTTTTAATTACAAATTCAAAGGCAAAACAACAGCATTCACTATAGTGTAGTCTTATTTGCTACCCTACACTTTTTCACTTTATATATTAGTGTCAGTAATGATCAGTATCAGCATGATCAGAAGGACAATCTTTATGTGGCAGGCTAAGATTTTGACAATGATTCAAAAAAATCCCACAACATATACATACATGTCTTGCCTGCCACCTTTTTATGCCAATTGAAAAATACACATGCACTAGGTACGTAATCTGGTTCATGATCATGATGATGGCACAAAAAATGTATGATTGATGACCTATGTTCAGCCTTATGGATACTACACAAGATCTTAACAATAATGTGAATGCACTCACCGTTACCAGCTGATTGTTGTGTTTGTTGCTGTCTTTTTCTGGCGTAGAACATTTGCCGAGGGACGATAGTAGGGCAGTGTTTCCAGTTCACTGTACTCCCTACCAAGGTGTGTGCGATAGACAACACTGCATAGCACTCTCTCCCTTTCAGCGATATCCACTCTTTTGCGATTTTTCTGAGGTGTCCCATCTAGCTCTAGTTATAACACAGATATTTTCGATACAATTATCTACTATCTGCATGCAGCAAGCAGGATTTTCATCTTTATCATCCGATCCATGGCACGGCTTACCAGGCGCAGCCATCTTTGTTTACATGCCGGCCTCATCACTACCGTCATGGCGTAGTAATCGCCATGCGCTTATTAGTCTGAACTATATGTGGGACGCGGAGGATTTCTCCGTGTGGAAACTTAATGTAAGCTTGCTGGTGTGATATATTTTCAGACTATATAAACAGATTTTATAACCCAGAACACTGGAACGGGATGACATGATAGAAAAGCTAGTGTATGGCCTAGAAGGCACAACATTACGATAGGGTTATGTACAGTGAGAAAGGCCCTGAGGGAACTTGGCTGTAATTTTGGGAAGCCCAGATTTACTCCAATGACCCGGGAAAAAAACAAAGAACTGCGTCTACGTCAAACTGAAGAATGGAAGGCTGCTGGTGAAAAGTTTGACAACATTGAAGTGAAGTTGAAATGCAAATAAAAAACATTTTCTATGAAACATTTTCCTGACTTTATGTTTCACTATTATATTATGGGCTACTATATAAATCTTTTTTTAAGCAAACCTGTAAAAACCCCATTTCCATTTCTTTCGTTTTTCAAATTAAATAAAAA
>NW_015152196.1:90929-92723 GCF_000732505.1 Cyprinodon variegatus
AATGCACAGGACAGAACAATGCTAGTGTTCAGACCATGGACTTTAAATGAAGCAAAAAGTGCAGTTGAAGGTCTCACTAGTCCACAGGAGGATGTTGAACAGGGGATATCGAAAAAGGACAAAATAAAGTTCTAAGTGAAATGCGTCTGATGGTGCTACAAAATAGAATGGTTCTGGACATGTTAACTGCTAGTCAAGGTGGTGTTTGTATTTTGATTGGAACTACCTGTTGTACTTACATATCTAGTGAAAATGAGAGTCATATTGAAGATGCTTTGAATGCTCTTATCGATCTGCAGAGAGCCATGAGTGGTGATAATCAGGGTACTCAGTGGGACTTCTGGACATGGCTAACCACAGGTTCGTGGTGGCACTGGATTCTTAAAATCTTAAGCCCAATTATTGTGATTCTTATATTGTTCTGTCTTTTTGCTATGTGTGTTTCCATGCATTAAGTCAGTGTTTAATAGAGTTATAGGAAATGCTATGCTTCAATACCAGTTGCTAGGTTTTGCTGAACCTCTGGAGCAAGAAACAGCTTTCAAAAAAATAAAATAAAATAAAAGGGGTAACAGAGTGACAGACCCACCGAAAATGCAAAAAGCAAGTGGTGGAAATCCTGAAGTAAGATGTGTTACCTCTTATGAATAAAATGTAAAACAGGAGGGAGATGTTGGAGTTATTATGATTTCTGCTGTTTTTATCAGTTTATTAATTTATATGTTTTATATTGCTATGTTACTGTCATCAGAGGAAATAGTGTATGCAGGTCATAAGACGGTCAAATGTTTTGCAAGAATGCTTTCCTGTTTTTCATTTGAGAAACACAGAAGCTGAAGTTCATAACCCCGACACCTTTTTTAAAAGCGTATACTGAAACCAGACAAGTTCCCTATCTTAAAAGTTCATGCTATGTCTAAGAGATTGCGTAATCGAAACTAACGGCTGCTGTTGTAATGTGTTGACTGTTCAATAAAAAGCCCTGCTAGTGTCGAGCCAAAGGAAGATGCACAGAGTGATCCTAAAGCTCTGTCTATCTTCCGCTTTGCAAAGCATTACAGGAAAAATCTTACACTGTCTTTATTTCATTCTTTATAGGTTAAAGTTGGGGAAACTTAACAACCATAACAGTAGCAATCTCAGAAATTTGGATTATTGAGGGAAATAATCTGCTGGGGCCAAAATCTTGGTGTCATCATGACACCGTTATTGTTAACCGTCTGGACTCAGACGTGAACCTTCGGAGGCAATTAAAGGCAGTTACCAGGTCTGCCTTTTATCACCAGTAGAACATCTCCAGGTTTAAAGGAATAATGTCCAAGCATCTAGAGAAACTTATTCCTGAATTCATATTTGGTAGAATTGATTATTGCAGCAGTTTCTTCACAAGTTTGCCAAAAAAAAGTCCATCAGACAGCTACAGCTGATCCAAAACGCTGCTGCCTGTGTTAAAATAATATAAAATTAAAATAATATACTTTAAAATCCTTCTGTTAGTCTATAAATCACTGAATAGATCAACACCTCAATACATAACAGATTTGATGTCAGTGTAACCTCCAGGACAACTTAGGTCTTCTATTCAAGCTGACTCTGTAAAGCCAGAATTAGAACCAAACATGGGGAAGGAGCATTTAGTTCCTATGCTCCACTTATCTGGAACAAAGCATGAGTTCTTTAAGTAAGAGTTAAAAGGGTTAGTTTAGAGCTGTTCATTTAGAGCTGCCTTTGCCTGTTGATTTTATACTGCTTACTGAGGTATTATTAGTTTAAGGTTGTGATCCAAATGTTTTA
>NW_015152196.1:95403-96693 GCF_000732505.1 Cyprinodon variegatus
GTGATGGATGGACACTGGCTGATGTACGAGCACCCCCACTATAGAGGCAGGATGATGTACATGAGGCCTGGAGAGTACAGGAACTTTATGAACATGGGCATGAGCAACATGAGGTTCATGAGCATGAGGCGCATCATGGACTCCTACTACTGAAACATTTTAAGAAGCAAAGCTGACAAACATTAAAGAATTGTTTGTTTCTTGAAAATCTATCACAGTGTCTTAAGTTGTTGTACAAGTTCTAGTTTAAAACTGTATGGGGGCACAAAAAAACAGTTTTAGTTTTTTAATTTTTTTTCAATCAAACTTTAGCCTTAAAAACATAAATCTGAGATAAAATACTGGGCTTTTCAGTCAAATCAGGACATCAAAAATTGACATTATCCACTCTCTACATCTGCCAAAAGTGTTTTAAATGTCTACCCAATCACAGAAGAGAAAACAGAACTATTTCGTAACATGAACACACCTTGTAGCAGCTTCCATAACATACATTGCTATTTTTTAACACAAAAATGTATTTGAACTTCCTTATCTTATTGTCTGGCTTCCTAACTGAATGGAAGCTCAAACAATAAACTATCTTCAGGTTATCTGATAGTATGTTAAGTATCATTGCTTAGGTTTACACCATGCTATTTAATACACAATTTCCTGAGGAATTTGGAACTTCTATTACTTTCTTTAATCTTTAAACTAGTTAGTGTGTATAAGGGGGTTGGTTGGTACATTCTATTCGATCCATGTAGCCAGTCATCGTAAATAAATCAATAATAATAATTTTAAATGTTCACCCAAAATGCTTACATTCTTACAAAAAATAGAACAAGCAAAACAGACAAACAATATTTCTATATAATCGTTTGGGTGGTCTTAGACAAAATCAGTCCTCAAGGGTTTGATGAACTTTAAATGGAATGTTTGGGCCTCTCCAGCAATGGCCTGAACTGTACTGTGTTTTCTGCTCAAACTCAGCACTTATGCTCACACATACCACAGCATATTGACTTATGCTGGAGCAGAGGCGTAGCCAGAAAATCCCAATAGGGGGGGCCAGTCAATCACCAATGAACATTAAGGGGTGGCACCAGAACCTCAGAGTCAATCTACACTGTTCCAACAGGAACACGCACAGCATCCATATTTTCTAAATAAAGACAATCTATACTTTCCTGCAGACTTTGCTAACAAATAGACATATATTTAAACATCTATGCTGTGTAAATAAAAGGTATAGTGGACAAAGTTCTTTCAGGTTTTAGTTCTGGGGCGTAAATATTTCAATTGTCA
>NW_015152197.1:0-273 GCF_000732505.1 Cyprinodon variegatus
AAAGTGTGTCTGACGCGCGTTGGGCGGAGCTTCACTATCCTTTCCCTGCCTTGCAGCTATATTTGCTGTGATCAGTGGGAATAAAGTAGTTTTAATATGTTTTTTAATGGGAAAATACACCTGAAAACATAATCAGTGCCGTCAGTTCATTCAGATTATCATCCTGCCTTACAATACTTTTTCTGTCGGAGCCGCTCAGACCCCAACATACCAGCGGTGCGCCGACAGTAGGAATCCCTTCATCAGCAGCCTCTGGCCGGGTCGCCTCCTCGC